>NW_007742450.1:8693-9709 GCF_000696425.1 Galeopterus variegatus
CTTTATTTATTTCTGTATCTAGTCTTTTTACAAGGGGATCTCTCTTTGCTTCAAGTTGGGGACGTTTTCTCCTTTTAAGTAGGTTATTGTAATTCTGCTCTGGCTTTTTGAAGTTGATCTTTTGTAAGCTGCCATATTTAAAGGAAGTAGAAAGAAAACCTGAATAAATAATCTCACAGTGCTTGTAAGCGAGGTGTCAGAGATGGATAGGAGGAGACAAGGGCTTATTTCTGCTGACATTCTTGGTATGAAATTTATCAGGGCAGGGAGAAAGCCTGGGAGAGAATGTTTAATCAGAGGAAGTGGTGAACGATGGGCATATTCATCACGTCCATCTTCTGCAGTGTGATCTTAAGGAACGAGGAAACTGTACCTTTGTATGCCCCTCTTAACAGTTTTTAATTTTTAAATGCATTAAAATTCTCTTTAAATAAGTGAAGAGTTCTGAAGGTTTTCTGTAATAACTCTGACTTGACTAAAAGTTGGATTGAGAACGTCATTTTTTTTTTCTGGAAATTTTGCCCAGCCTTTGAAGTACTCCCAACTATATTCTCCCTTCAGAGAGAAAATGGTTGTTTTGAAAGTTGCCTTTTAAGCAGCAACGCTGTTTTTTCTCTGCTGAGAGCTGCTCTTGTGCACTTCAAACGCAGAGCATGTCAGCTTCTCCACCCTGCTTCTCCCCTTTGAAGTAAGTGTGGGGGCAGCCTCTGTCACTTAATCACACGCTCTTGAATTTCCATTGCACTTTACAGTGTTCAAAGCTCTGTCACAGCCATTATCTTATTTGATCCTCATGACAACCCCTGAGGTAAGCAGGGTAGGTATCTTTATCCCCATTTTATGGATTAGCAACCTGGGGCTCAGAGAGGAGATTTTCCCCTAGGTGACAGGGCCCCCAAACTAGAGGACACTGCAGCAACACTGAACCTTCAATGGCTACTTCAGGGCTCTTTCGACCAAATTGCACCTCCTTGCTCCATTGGCATTTGGGGGACCAGGGATCTAGAAGTTGGGGT
>NW_007742450.1:9771-21653 GCF_000696425.1 Galeopterus variegatus
GCACTTTACAGTGTTCAAAGCTCTGTCACAGCCATTATCTTATTTGATCCTCATGACAACCCCTGAGGTAAGCAGGGTAGGTATCTTTATCCCCATTTTATGGATTAGCAACCTGGGGCTCAGAGAGGAGATTTTCCCCTAGGTGACAGGGCCCCCAAACTAGAGGACACTGCAGCAACACTGAACCTTCAATGGCTACTTCAGGGCTCTTTCGACCAAATTGCACCTCCTTGCTCCATTGGCATTTGGGGGACCAGGGATCTAGAAGTTGGGGTAATTGGCATATACGAGGTTGGCCCTAACAAGTGTACAAGATGTATGTGCTCTCGGCAACTCTGCTGTTCTGGAGATTGAGCTTGGAATAGACCCACAGGAAGAATTCCCCAGCTACAGTGGAGCAAAATAAAGTACAAAGTAAAGCTGAGCATTGACAGATCTTGTCCCCTGCCCCTGTACTTCATATTTTCCGGCAGCTTTGGTCCCTTCTTCCACCTCTGGACTCAGACCAGGTCGGGCCACGGGAGCAGGAGCATCAGCTGCTCTGTGCCTCGGAGGCTGCTGGTCAACTAGTCCAGGTGACACGGACTCTCAGTCGCTGATTCTCAGCCCATTTTGAACCCACTCCAGTATATTATTAATTTTTGTCCACAGATTAATCCCTATGCCTAGGGAAGAATTTAACTAGAATTCAATCTTCCACAATAAGCTGTCATCTCTTCTACCTGTACATCCAGTAACTGAAACATACGGAAATTTCTTTTAATAAAGACACTTTAAGCTCAAGACACTATTTATTTCATCAACTGGTTCATTCAATAAGCACCATACACATGTTAGTTGCTGCCCTGAGGCCTCGGCAGAGAAACGCATGAGTCCAATGTGAAAAGAGACAAAGCTGCTGTGGGGCAGTGGGAGTGCCAGGGTGGGTGAGCACAGGAGCTGAGGTCATCTTGGTCCAGAACTTTACACATGGTAGTTGCTGCCCTGAGGCCTCGGCAGAGAAACGCATGAGTCCAATGTGAAAAGAGACAAAGCTGCTTTGGGGCAGTGGGAGTGCCAGGGTGGGTGAGCACAGGAGCTGAGGTCATCTTGGTCCAGAACTGGGAGTCAGAGAAGGGTTTCTGGGGAAGGAAAGGCCTGATTTGGTTCCTAAGATGTGAGTGGGTGTAAGCCGGGCAAAGGTGGCATGGGGAACGTCATGGTAGGCAGCAGCGAGGGAGAACATTCTCAGAGGAAGAAGCAGCCTGAAGAAATGCCGGAAGGTGGGGGAGGGCTCACGGGGACTATAGGTAGCTCCTCCGTGTAGAGCACAGTTTGGGGAAGAAGAAGAGACAGGTAATAGATGAGGCCAACGTGTGAGGGCTTAGTTATAAAGGAATGAATTTAAAATCTTGGACTTTTGCCCAAAGGCAATGCACAGCCTTTAATAAGGGTTTTAAGCAGGAGAATGTCATGCTCAGATTTGCATTTTAGAAAGATCATCTAGTTGCAGTCTAGAGAATCCAGCAGAAATAGACAGAGACCCAGTGCTTCCCACAGGTCTGCTTAAGATGTTGGGCGATGTGAGAGAGACAGTCAGAATAACATGCTAGTTCCCCATTTTCCTGAATTCCCTAAGCTCTGTCCTCTTATTTAGCAAGGTCGTCAGACACTGAAATGCTTGGCCTGGGATGCTTTAGTTCCCACAGACATACCATTTCAGAGCTTGGATTTGATGATATTTAATTTATATAAGAACCATCCACCTGGAAAAATGCTTTGTGTTTTGTCAAATTGAAATTAAAGACATAGTTCAAAAAAAAGTATCCAATATCCTTTATCTGAAGAGCCTCTTAGAATGAAACTTTCTTTTACTTGGCACCAAAAGAAACGTTCACCACAGCTTTTCTATATGTAAATGGAGGTCACATGACTGCTTTTCTGGGCTTTTCACGTGAAGATGTTGGGATCCTCTTGGGCACTAAATAAACACTTGCTCACTTCTCATGATATACACACAACCTTTAATTAAAGGAGGTGGTGGGCTTGCAACCGGGTAGATAGAACTGAGCTCAAATCCTGGCTGCACCACTTTTGAGGGCTGGAACCATGCACAACGTATTTAGTTTCTATGAATCTCTGCTTTCTTATCCCTAAGACTTGGAAATTAACACTTTCTCCACCATGTTGCTCAGAGGAGGGAATGAAGTAGTACTTGCAATACGCCTGCCGTATGGTAGGCACTGAATGAACATTGATGCCTTCTTCCTTCTGCAAACAAACCGTGGGCTTCATTTCATCACAGTGCGAGGAACATATAAATCAGCTTGTTTATGTTTCCTTCTTAACTGTTGGAAAACTCAGAGCTAACTCAGAACTCAACTACAAGCTCCTGCCAGCATTTATTCTTGTGCCTCTTTTTTTTTTTCAGATTTCTATTTGTTTTCATTTCACCTCGTTCTACTTTGTATGTGTTTATGTTTTATAACCACCTCAAATATTCTTTTGAAGCTGGAAGATTATAAGTCCATAATAGGTTTACTAAGTAAATTTATTTGGTTATTAGCTCCATAATAGTGAGATTTGGCCCCTGGATTTGATCCTTCTATGGAGAACTGACCGTTGCCCTGGTCTTTCATTTTAAGCTTAAAATTCAGCCTTGGCCATACATGTAACGGTGGATCTGGGAGAAATGGCAGGTCTCCTATAGAAATAGCCATCCTTCTTGTAACAGATCCTACTGTTGGGTGGTAGTTCTCCAGAGCAATGGGTTGAGTAAATATCAAAAGCAACAGTGAAAACCAGCTCTGCGAAAAGGGAGAATGCAACTGATGAAATGCAAATGTTCTGGGGTAATGCTGGTTTTAGCTGACTGGGGCTTATATAATGTCACCAGGACCCAGACTGTCTCCGTCTCAGCTCTGCTGCCTTTTGTGTATTCACTTTATGCTTATACTCAAGTTCCAGCAAGATGCTGGTAGTAGATCCAGACTACAAGGTTTCAGGATCAGCCTTGAGCTTCTTTCTGCCCTTGTCCCAGAATTTTTAGGAAAGTCTCTGTGCATCTCATTTGCTCCGATTGAATTTTGTTACATTGCCTCTTCATTCCTTCCTCATTGTGATCGGTTGTGATGTGATGCTCTGATTAGCTTAAACCATGCAAGGCCCACCTCTGGAGCTGAGGGTGGGACATTTCACATCACTTGCAAGGACTGAGAATGAGAAAAGAGTGGTTTTCAAGGCATTTTAATGGTACTGTTTTTTCCATAAGAAAGTGAATGAATGTTGTGTGGCAAAATGAGTAAATAAAACACTGCTGAAATGATATGAAGACCAGTTATTCACCTACTGCATCTCGCCTCCAAGAGCAAGCACTCTTTCATACTTTGCTCTGTGACACTGGGGCTGAGGTTCTGCAAACTGTACTTTCCAGGCCCCCTTGTGAGCTGACTTCCTGGTAAGTTCTGCCAAAGGGAGATGCTAGAGGAAGACGGGGGAAGAGGAAAGGGAAAAGGGCAGATTTCTTTTGGGTTTTCGGTTTCCTTTATCATCCTTCCCCTAACAGCAGGTGGTTGGCTCCAGCCTTCATCTTCTTTGGCCCTTCTAGTGCCATCCTTTCCTGAGCCATTGCCTCTGGTTCTTCATCTTCATTGTTTTCAGACACATCACTACAATTGGGTCACACACATTCCAGAGGATAGGTGCAAAGTGTGTCTCAGAGGGAAATAGTTTATACTAAAAAATAATAGCAAGATTCTGCTAATTTATATAAGCAGAGACCTGGAAAATAGTCTGGGAATGATTTGTAAGGTGACAGGCCAAGGAGGAGTGTCTACAACAATGCATCAGGATGAATTTATCTGTGTGGTTACTTGGTTAGTTGACTGAAATTGAGCTCAGTGATGTTGAGATGCCCAGACTTCTCTGGCATAATACAGAGAAAAGAATCAGAATGCCTATGAAGATATGAATGGTGAGGTAGGTTTATCTCATGCAACTTACACCCTTATTCAGCCCCCAAAAGTCCATTGAAAGGGCCCAGGTTGCACTTCCTGAATTAAGGTACTAAAAGAGCATCAGTGCTGTGGTCATCTGTAGGCTGCAAGGGGCTGCCACCGAAGGTTTCCCAATTTCAGTGGGGCAGATGGAATTCTGAAGAAGCAGAAGCCAAGCGACAACACCAAACTGCCAGAGATGGGGTGGGCATAATTACCATAATGAGCAGTAAGGATGAAGTGAACATCAAAAAGTTTTGACTTGCAGAAATCTTTGGCAGTGGCTAGTTGATCACAATGATCTTAGGAATAAAATAGATGAACAACCTATTTAAATGCTACCTAATGTATATAACAGGAAAAGCTAGGGTCTGATAGTTAGAACCTGGATAGATATTCCAAAATGGAAAGTCCTGGTCTCCTACCCAATTTCAAGGTGTGAGAGAGTTCACAGGCCCAGAGCACTCAACTGCAGGGAAGATCGGATTCTCTTGATATAAGTCCCTGCAACGCTACCTCTAAGTATTTCTGTGCAGCTTCTTCGAAGGGATGTGAAGCTGTTTACTAGGATGACTGTACATAGGAGAATGAGCAATACCCAGAACTTTCAGGAATTGTTAGATACTGGCTGTGATTTAACGTCAATCCTTAAGGATCCAAGGTGCCACGGTAGTTTCCTGGCAGAGTAGAGGTTTATGGAGCTTTGGTGATAAATTAGGCCCAATGCTGTCTCGTAGTAATCCCAGTGGGTCTTTAGAGACTCATTGTGTTTGTTTTTTCAAGTTCTTTAATGTGTAATTAGAAAAGACCTACTCAGAAACTAGTAGAATCCCCAGTCTGCCTCCCCAACCTAAGAAATAAAGGTTTTTATCGTTGTAAAGGCCTAGCAGAAGCCTCAGGAACTTGCCCTCCTTAAGGGGATAGTAAGCCGAAAGCAAAACCACATCTCAGGGCAAACTGCAGAGATGAAAGGAATGAAAGACACAGGGTGGTGGGCATGCCCACATCTCCTTTAATTTGGTTTGCCTGGTTTGTGCAGAAGTCGAGCGGATTATGTAAAATGACTATGGAATACTGTAAACTCAGTCAGGCACTAACACCAGTTACAGCTGCTGTTCCAGATGTGGAATCTCTCCTAGAGCAACTCAACACAACCCCCAGAGACTGTTACACAGATATGTGCATAGCGAATGCTTTTAGCACTGTGTCAAAGACCACGAGCAGCAGTTCTCTTTCACCTGGCTGGGGCCACAGTACACTTTCACTGTTGCCCTCAGGCGATGCCACCTCTCCTGCCCTTTGTAGGGATAGTAATCATGACATGCCACAGAACATCACACTGATCCCTGATGGTCCAGAAAATACCAAGAACCTTATAAGATTTAGTAAGATACATTAGTGCCAGAGGATTGGAGATCAGTCCCATAAACTATATTACCGTTCTGCCAAATACTCTAAGTTTTGTCTCCACAGTGGCCTTTCTTGTGTGGGCACAGGCAGTCCACGCTCCTTCAGTTTTCCCCTTCACTGTCCTTATGCTCACTTATGTTGTATGGTGGCGAGATGGCTGCTGCACTTCCAGACGTCATTCATAGTCAGTGCAGGAGGAGATGGTAAAGGAAACGCCAGCTGGCTGTCCCACTAATTAACAAAACAGCCTTCCGGAAAACCTCTGCTGAAGTCTCATTGACCATAACTGCAGTACAACCACCTCTAGCCACAGCAGAGGATGGAAAAGTATTTAACACCTCATCTTCTGAGGTATAAAGGAAACGCCAGCTGGCTGTCCCACTAATTAACAAAACAGTCTTCCGGAAAACCTCTGCTGAAGTCTCATTGACCATAACTGCCGTACAACCACCTCTAGCCACAGCAGAGGATGGAAAAGTATTTAACACCTCATCTTCTGAGGTTACAAGTGGCAGAAGGACATGGGGTTGGGAATGGCTCTTGGGCCCACCAACCAGCAGTACTGCCACAAGCATAACTAGTGGTTAAGTGTTTTTAATCTGCTCCTGGGACCCCTCCCAGGAATGCTATACCATCTTCAGATGATGGATTATGACCATCTTTTTCTGCTCCAGTACATAAATACAAATTCAATTCATCTAAAACTATTCAGAGAGGTCTAGGGCACAGATATTTCTTACATCATTGGTAATGCTGTGCTGTTTTTAATCTGCTCCTGGGACCCCTCCCAGGAATGCTATACCATCTTCAGATGATGGATTATGACCATCTTTTTCTGCTCCAGCACATAAATACAAATTCAATTAATCTAAAACTATTCAGAGAGGTCTAGGGCACAGATATTTCTTACATCATTGGTAATGCTGTGAGAAAGAAGGATATTCCATTCAGTCTGATTCTTGTATTAAAGTCTTTGAAAGAGAGTTAAATAGGCTTGGGTCAAAAATGAGGTTGTACAACTTGGGCCGGGTTTGATTTCTGTCTATGGTATAAACAGTTGATGACACGTATTAAAGTCTTTGAAAGAGAGTTAAATAGGCTTGGGTCAATAATGAGGTTGTACAACTTGGGCCGGGTTTGATTTCTGTCTATGGTATAAACAGTTGATGACAAGATCAATACATGCTTACAGGTCTTAGGTTATCTTTACTCGCATTTTCAATTAGGGTAAATGAACCTCACAGAGAATTTTAGATTGAAGTGCCCAGGCCTGCAGTTTATCTTAAACAAAGTTGGTATCAGTTCTGAGTGTACATTCAATAGGCTGATGGATCTAAAATTTGGGGGAGACAGGGATTACCCTCTTTATGTCCATAAAATAGACTTGGGGGCCATTCCTGCCCAATTATCTGAAGTAAAATGTTTTGCAAGAACCAGATCCCATAATCTAGGGCAAGTTTAAGGGTATCCTAAAACCAGAATTCATCTCAAAAGCCTTCTTCTCTGGCTTAAAGCAGTTGCTCAGATGCTGTACCATCACTGGGAGAATTCTGTGTTCCATTTGTCAGGGAATGGGTGTCCTATTGTCACAGATCTAGAAACCACATTTCACCCAGGCACCCTACGTGACCACTCTTCTGGAGGCCTTGCCTTACGCCACATATTCTGTTTCTGTGTGGATGTGTGGCAGTATTTTAGTGAAGTGTTTTTTTAAATTGAAGTATAACATACATACAGAACAGAGCAAAAATCATAAATGCCCAGTTTGGTGAATTTTCATAGTCTGGACATATGCCTGTAACCTGCCCCCAGATCAAGAAACAGAGCATTGCTAGCACCTCAGAGTCACCCCCTTTCTGTCAACACTCCCCCCACCAAGGGTGACCACTATCTTTTAACAGCATTGATGTGATTCACTTGCTTTCAAAATTTATATTAATAGAATCACAGAGCATGTAGTCCTTTGTGCCTGGCTTCTGTCACTCAGTGTTATGATGATGGGGTCCATCCAGGCTGACGCATGTGGCTGTAGTTCATTCATTCTCATTTATGTGCAAAATTCCATTGTGCGAATCACCACTTTTACTTTAGCCATTCTCTTGCTAATGGCCATTTGGGCAGTTTCAAGTTTTAGGCTATGATGCACAGTGTTGCTAGTCTTGTACATGATTTTTAATGAATTTATGGACACATTTTTGTTGGATGAAATCACCGTGTGTCCCGCAGTTTGTGAATGCTCAGCTTCAGTAGATGTAAGCTACTTCTTCAGCGCTGGGGGGCCCGGGGCTGGGTCTTCCTCTGAAAGGAATAGTGTCTCTGCCTTTTGTGGGAAGAAAAAAGAGCTTCTGATAAAAAGTATATTGAGTTCGTGGCATCTTCTCACAAGCTTTTTTAAAGATTCCATGCTGCTGATTTTCCTAGATTTTTATTATTTGCTATTTTATTACTTTTATTTCCTAGATTGTTATCATGTTCTCATTTGACCAGTCTCTAGTACTGCACATGCCTACCATGTGCTGGGCACTGCTAAGGGCTTCCCCTATTTTACTCAAACTTCATGTAGGCCTCTGAGGAAGGTTTGCTTCTTTTATAAATGGCAAAACCCATGGTGAGAAAGGGGAGTTGTGGAGCAAATACTGAGACCCAGACCAGTCTGCTTATTTCTTTCTGTTATCCGGTATTGTTTCCCAACTTATTCCGATACCTGACTTTAACAGATTCAGAGTTTACTAAGAATAGAAAGATGTGCTGCATAGCTCTTCTTCCAACCTGCTGTTCTCTGTCACCAGAGGTGGTATGAGAGGGCCTAGTGACATGGCTGGTAGAAAGCTGAGTCTTTGAAACTATTTGAAAATCTATACAGTGGCATCTGGGAAATAAATAAGAGCAGCTCTATGAAGCTGGCCATGTGGACCAAGTTTTGCTGAAGAAGGGAGACTACACTTGTGCTATTCCCTGTACCAGGTTCTGGGTCAGGGCGCTGTCCTGAGAGCACAGGGGACAGGCTGTCCCGCCCATTGGCCCATTCTTCAATAGATGCTTGAAGGCTTTCATGTCAAGCGTCAAGCACTGTGCTAGGCCCTTGGGGTACAGAGATGTGAACAATATGGTGTCTGCCCTGGAGGAGCTCACAGTGTATTGGAGGAGGCAGGTGGTTGAGCAAATAATTGCACAAAAATGTGAAGGTGCTCTAATAGAAATAAGGGACAGATGGGGCACAAACGGGTGGCCAATTCTCCTAGAGAGAGGGGACGAGGACGTGGTTAAGAGGGATCTAAAATGGATGAGTTTAAAAAATGAATGGTGGGTGGTGTGGGAGCCAGGTGCAAAGGGGAGAATGAGACTGCAGTGTAGACAGGCACTGGGTGCGAAGGCAGCAGGAGCCATTGCAGGACGTTAGCAAGGAAGCAGCAGGTCAGATGTCCTGGAGTTAGCTCATGCCACGAAGGAAATGCCCCACTGCAGATTCCTGGTGAGGGTCCTGACCTGTTTCTGGTCAGCATTACCTATGGAAGGCAATGGTGGTCTAGTAAGAGACTGGGTTGATGTGGGGAGCAGGCCCTGCCCTGTGGCAAAATGGGCTTTGGTCACGATGAGGTAGCGCTGCGGGTCTTGAAATTTTCTAAGAAGTATCAGACTAACAGCCACAAGCAATGAGAGAATGAATGATCGATTCCCATGAATCTCTGGAAACTCTTAGGACTGTTGGCCTTGGACAATTGTCTGGGGCCACCAGGAAGACTTTTCCAACACTCTTTCAGCCTGGGATATGAAGCCTTATGAGCATTTGTCCTCCAAAGTATGTGCTCCCTGGGGACCAGTTCCTACTGTGTTGTCTGTGAAGGGAGCTTTCGCACTTCCAGGGAGGAAATTTGATGCTATCCGTGAGCACAAATGGGCTCAGTCCTCCTGAGAGAAGCTGCTGCAGTAAAGAGCTGAAAAAATTTTCTAAGTGAAGCCACCCACTTGCCAAGTTTGCTAAGGGGGTTTCTCCAGGAGTGTTAATTCCACTCAATGGAAATGAGACATGGTATCTTTCCTAAGATCTCCCAGCATGGATGGAAAAGAGAGAGCTGGAATCTCTTACTCTGCATCCATGGGAAAGACCTGCTCCTTTCTGGGTGTCCTGCAATGCCTGAAAAGCCTGGGAGGCAGGAGAATCTGGGGGTGGATGAAGGGAGACTCTAGAAGGAATTCCATCTAGATGGGGCCAGGACTGGTGGCCCAAGGGTCCTTGTGTCTAGGCTCTCAGATATGCAAACTTTTCCTTTAGACAAAGGGCCTGCTTGTTGCCAGGCAGCCTGTTCCCCACTCTCCCCTATCACAGGTTTGGTGGGAAGAGCCATGCTCAGGGGAGGGAGCTGGGCGGCCTTAGGCCAGGCGGAGTGGTTGAGGCTCTTCTCTTCTGCTGTTAACAGACCCTGACTCTTCCCAGGACTGAACATCCTATCACAGGTTTGGTGGGAAGAGCCATGCTCAGGGGAGGGAGCTGGGCGGCCTTAGGCCAGGTGGAGTGGTTGAGGCTCTTCTCTTCTGCTGTTAACAGACCCTGACTCTTCCCAGGACTGAACATTTTATCCAAGCGGGACCAATCACATCTCCTGTCCTGGGAATTATTAAATGTGGGGAAAGGAAGATAAAAGTCTGGTGTGTGTCATCTGAGAAGGTCCCCTAGTTGCTGTTGCTGCTGAGATGCATAGAACAGCCCTGCCCCTGAGAATCCAAGTACCAAGGCCAGCTTTTTATTCCTCAATTCTGTGAGCTACCTCAGGATCCTTCCAATTAATTATGCACACAGAGTCCCCCTCCCTTGAGATTTGTTTTGTTTTCCTCTCCCTGCTCAAGTCAGTCAGAATTGGTTTCTGTTGTTGCAGCAGAATCTTGGCTGATAAAAAAATTGGTTCCAGAAATTAGCTGTAGGCAGTGGGCCCATGGGGTATGTGGAATTGGTCATGGCCCAAACAGAATGCTTAAGTATACAGAGAAGGAAACAGTCACCTGTTTGCCCTCCTGAGACGACGTGAGCTCAAGCTAGGTGCAGTGTTGACCAGCAGTGGCTGCCATGGACCACAAAAGGGGATGTGGCATGGGAATGACAGGCCCTTCTGAGAGCTTCTTATAGCCTGAGAAGTGACCTAAGTCAAGCTTAGTTTACTCCTTAAAGTAAATATCTCTCATTGCTTGTGCCTGTTGGGCTGATACTCCTCAGACAATTTCAAGGATTGAGTCTGCCAGTTTATGAATGGCACCTAGTTAATTTACTCCCTCATCAACCAGGGGCATGGGTGGGTGGGGCTCATGATACTGGGATGGGGACATTCATGAGCACTGGAGGACTTGAGGACCCTGCCTCTACAAACCCTTCTGAAATACTCCCCTTGACCCTCTCTTTCCTACAGAAGTGGCCTTGATTCCCTGCCCCATATCATTGTTTCTTTCTGAATAAGCAAGATACTCTGGAGGGTAAAGTGAATAATGAGGGTAGAAAAGAAAAAGTTATGTCTGTAAATAATTGCAGGTTTGAGAGGGCTTAATTAACAAGGTAGAATATAGTCTTGAGCGAGACAGAATCCGTTGTCACAGGTGCACCCATCAGACACTGTGCCTGCTGTGTACCTGCTTGGACAGCCGGTTGGAGTCCAACAACTTGATGCTTTCATTAATGAAAATATTCACTGAAGACTAACCCATGCTGGGTGAAATTGAAAGGCCAGAAAGCTCTGCAGTACTGTGGAGAATGGAATTCAGAGACTCACCCTTTCACTGTATCTCCTGACAGAGCCATTGCCTTGAAGAATAGAGGCTAGGGAAATGCCAGGATCTTTTAAAAATGCTCTACTGATAGTCCTCTCTGGGCCAAGAATGCTGTGGATGAAACACAATCCAAATGGGCCACTGGTGTCTTGGGGACAGAGGAATCCTAAGGTGACACGGCCCAGAGCACAGCTAGAAGCAAAGCAGTTTGGCTGTCATAATAGGCAGTTTTGTAACTGTGGTAATGAGGACACAGTGAACGGTCTTACCTATAGTGATCACTAGCTGTGACTAATCAATCATGTGCTCCCCAGAGACTGTGACCACCTCAGCATCTGCATTGCTCAGGTTACGCTGCAGTAACAAAAAACTCCAGTAAACTCAGTGGCTTAGAATAACAAAGATTTAAACCTCACTCACTCAGCACTATCTTCCACGGCAGGTTAGTGGGAGAGGGTGCACTGGAAAGAGCTATGATCATCACAGGTACTTAGGGGCCCAGGCTGATGAAGCAGCCACCATCTCAAATGATGCCACAGCCCAGAGGAAAGGGAGAGCTGGAGGGTCTCATACCAGCAATTAAATACTTAACCTCCAAGGAGGGACATGTGATTTCCAGTTGATTAGAACTAGTCACATAGTCCCACTCAACCGACAGGAGGCCAGAAAACACAGTTCTACTGTGTACTTAAACGTAGAGAACTGAAAATATTTGAGAAACAAAACAAATTCATGACTACCACT
>NW_007742451.1:0-671 GCF_000696425.1 Galeopterus variegatus
CCCTGCCCTGCAGAGTCCGGGGCAGGATGCCCCACCACCTAGCAGCCTCTTCCCACCCCCTCCTCCAGGGCTGCAGCTCTGGCCACAGGTGGCTGAAGGTCAGAAATGTCCTGCCACGTGGACGTTCCCAAGATCGGGTGGGGCAGGTGGCCGCAAGGCTGCGGGTGTCAGGCAGGGGGCTCTCCCCTGGGTGGGGTAAGGGCTATGAGACGCTGGGGGGCAGGCGGGCAGCTGCTGTCTTCTCCACCACGAAGCCGTAGTTGTACTGGGGGGAAGGGGAGAGTGAGAGTGAGGGAAGGCCACAGTAAAGGGATGACCATGGGGGGTGGCGAAGAAAGAAAGGGGGGGTACTTAGGGACTAAGCAGTCTCCAGTCCTGAAGAGACGGGGTGTGCCTTGGGGAGAAGGGGACCCAGGAGAGAGTGGGGCAGCCACCCTTGTGTACTCCCTCCCCGTGCCTGAACTCACCTCCTCCTCAATGTCCGCCAGCGACTTGATAGTCAGGTCCCCAAAGGCAGAAAAGGCCTGGTGGACAGGGGCAGGTCAGTCTTGGGTCCAAGTGCCAATCTGGAACCCCCATTCCCATGTCTTCAAGGATCCCCCCAATACTAGTCTGGACATACCCCCCTACCTGTCACAACCCCTAGCTACTAGCATCTGGCTGCCCGTCGC
>NW_007742451.1:2492-3015 GCF_000696425.1 Galeopterus variegatus
ACAGGAGAGTGAGAAAGGGAAGTGGGTCAGGGGTGTAAGTGTCCAAAGATGACGCTGGGATGATGCTCACCAGGGCGCCATTTAAGGCAGCGACCCACGTGGCATTGTGGGGGGGGAGGGTTAAATCACAAATGGTATAGACATAAGAGGGGATTCCATGTAGGTTTTAGGAGTCACTGTGGTAGGCTGACCTTTGTTGACATGAAGGAGCACTCAGGGTGGCTGTGCGTGCCACAGGGAGGGTGGGTAACTGTGATCACACAAAACTGGGTGACCATCCTGGACTTGCAAACCTCACTTTCCCTCAGTCCTCTAATCCAGGGGTCAGCAAACTACAGCCCATGAGCCAAATCTGGCCCAAGGCCTGTTGTATACAGCTCATGAGCTAAGAATGGCTTTTACATTTCTAGGGAGTTGTGAAAAAAAAGAATATGCAACAGACAACATGTAGCCTGAAAAAGGCTAAAATACTTAGTATCTGGTACTTTGCGTAAAGGTTTGCCAACTCTAGTATCAATGAACA
>NW_007742451.1:4428-14459 GCF_000696425.1 Galeopterus variegatus
CCCCGCGGCGGGGGCGCCGAGGCCGACGACCAGACCAGGCTGGCCAGCGGCGCCTCGTCGGTCCCGGACCCGGGATCCATCCTCCCAGCCTCCTCCCCACGGCCGAGCTTGGGCAGGAGTCCGAACTACAACTCCCAGAAGGCCTTGCAAGAGAAGCGGGACCCCAGAAGCGCCGTCTGCGCATATTTGGGAAGCTGCTGGCCAATCACGTGGAGACAGGGGCCACGCCCCCACGCGTCTCCCAGGTGCTCCCGTGAGCGACGTTTGCGGAAAAAGAGCTCACAGCTTTTCCACTCCCAGCAACTTCCGCCGGAAATATGGCAGCACGGCGCTAAGGGACTCGTCCTCTGCAAACTAGTCCCCCAGAATTCCGTGCGACATCAGCCCCTCCCCCCGCAGGGATGCTGAGTATTTCCCGGGAAAATTGGCGAAAAAATGTGAAAAACCCGCACTTGTGGTTCGGGGAGGTCATCTCAAAGGAGATCATCGTAGGATATGCAGCTATTTTTTTATTTACCTAGGTTTTATTTTGATTTTGGCTGCTGCCGGTGCAGGGATCCGAACCCTTGACCTTGGTGTTACAATCCCGCTCTCTAACAAACCAAGCTAAGCGGACGGCCCGCATCTGGGTTTTTTTTGGTTGTTTTTTTTGTTTGTTTGTTTTTTTTTGTCTTTTTTGTGACCGGTAAGGGGATCGCAACCCTTGGTGTAGTGTCGCCCGCACCGCGCTCAGCCAGTGAGCGCACCGGCCATTCCTATATAGGATCCGAACCCGCAACGGGAGCGCCGCTGCGCTCCCAGCGCCACACTCTCCCGACTGCGCCACGTCGTCGGCCCCGCATCTGTTTGTTTAAATAACAAAGCATATTGTTACCGAAACCCGAAATTTTAGGTTTGGGTGCCCGATGCCCAGGTAAAGCCAATACACCGAAAAAACACCTGTGCTTGGAGGTAAAGGACGGTTTACTCGAATTGGCCAAGGCGAGAATACGGGAGAGCAAACTCTCTCCGATCCCAGAGTTTATAGGGGTGAGAGGGAAGGCAGGGGGGTCTCGAGGAAGTTTAGGGAAAGCCTGTGTTTCTCTGACCCCAGATGGGATCTTGCGCAGCCGGCTCTTTGGCGTCCCCGGCAGCTGGGGCTGGGTCATCCGGTGGTTGCAATGTCTTTGACAGCGTCCATCTTTTCTGCAAAACACACTCATAACCGGCCAGCTACCAAAACACACACACCAAAAAAACAAACAACAACAAAAAATAAAAACAAATTCTCTTGGTGATCTTTGCGTCATCTCTCCCAGCTCCATGGAAAACCGGACATCAGCAATTTACAATTATGCTACAGGAGCAAGGGGTGCTGAGCGGGAAGTTAACAGCTGTCAGCAAGCGAAAGTTTAACTAGCACCCACATCGTTAAGTTTCGGCCGCTATTGAATTTTAAATGATTGTAACTTCAGAGGGCTTGTTGGCTTCCATATGGACCATCCTGAGCCATGAAATCTTGGTATAACTTGAAGCCTTGTTCACAGATACAATAAGTGTTTATTATTATTATTATTTAATATTAATTTATTTTTTCATTGTACATGTTTATGGGCTACAGCTTGTTTCAATACATGCGTATGTTGTATAATGATCAGAATAGTACCATATCTAAAATAAAAAAAAAAAAAAGAATAGTACCATATCTGTCACCTAAACATTTATCGTTTCTTTGTGGTTATGACATTCAAGATCCTTTTTTCCTGGCTATCTTGAAATAGACAGACCATTAGTTATACAATACCTATCAATACAATATCATTAGATCTTGTCATCCTAGAGCACCAGAACTTTTCTTCCTGACTGTCCCTTTGTGACTTTGTATCCGTCTGCCAACCATTCCCCACACCCTTTCCCTTTCCCTGCCTCTGCTAACCACTATTCTAGTTTCTATTTCTCTTTTTTTCTGTTTTTAATTTACTTTTCTTAATTGACCCATGATAATTGTATAGACATAAAAAGTTTTAAAAAGTGTGGGCCAGCCCGTGGCTCACTTGGGAGAGCGTGGTGCTGACAACACCAAGTCAAGGGTTAAGATCCCCTTACCGGTCATCTTTAAAAAAAATCTTTTTAAAGTGAGGCATAAAAGTATTTAGTATGGTAATACGCTTTTACACCCATCAGAAGGAAAACATGGAAAATTGGAGAACAGAGTATTATCTACCTTTCTACAGTAGTATGGAAGGGCCCACTGCCTGTCTTTTCTACAACCTGGGGTTTTTCTATGTTTGTAAACAATTAGGAAAGAAAAATATTTAGTGATATAGGGGCCAAGGAAAACCTTCTCAAAACCATGAAGGTTCTCTGAAAAATAAGCTAATAAACAGATTAATATGGAGAGAAGACATAACAAATTTTTATTATTTTAACGTGCTGGGAGGGGAAACGCAGGGGGGAATCGTAAGAGAGTAATTTTCCAATTTTGCAGTGGGGTACAGAGCTTATGTACCCATCTTCATAGGAAAGGGAAAATGGGGTGCAGGAGTGAATGGTTCTTAGGGGGACACAATGGGCCTGGAGAACACACAGATGCCTGGGACAAAGTCTGTTTGACCCGAAGAGCAGACAGTGGCTGGTAAATGATCCTCTTCAACATACTGAATGAGATCAAAATAGAAGACAATGTGTCTGCGACAAAAGTTTGCACAGGTGTGTTGACACGCTGCGGTCTTTCTCCCTGGGCTGTGAGTTAAGTTAATGAAAACTCAGGGAAAAGTCCACAGGTGATCGTCTTCTTTGGTGGTCTGGACTTCAGGCAAGTGAGGGACCAGCTTCATCCCGAGAGTGACAGAGGGTTGAGAGACAAAAGAGGGGGACGTCAGAGAGAACTTGAGGCTGCTTCTTTATTTCAACATGTCAAAGCACCATATTTTGGGGCAACAGCTTTCTGCACCCCAACAGTGACATGTGAAAATCTTATGAAATTTGAATGTCAATGACCACAGTGAACAAACGTCCTGGAAAAGATGACCCAATAGCAAAACTGTGGGTTCCCCTTGAAGTACACCATTATTTTCAACACCCCAGAGAACCAAGCTTCGACCCACCCCATCCCCACCAGCCACATCCTGTCCTGGCTGAACATGCCTGGCTCCTCCATGGGGGCCACATGGATCTGGCACGGCCACCACTTCCCAGGCCCCATCTGTCTCTCTCATCAGCCCTTGGAGTTGGGTATAACCCAGTCTCAGACTCCAAAGACTGGAGCCAGCCTGGCAGGGAGACCCACTTCAGTCAGGTGGGGAAAATGCTTGAGATTTAATGGTGAAAACCCAGGCAGGGTGCCAGCAGGGAAAGAGCAGTCGAGGTGAACGCTGACGTCCCACCGCCTGACCCTTTCCAGGGAAGGTCCTGGGGTGGGGGGTCTGGGCAGGCAGAAGGGAGGAGACCCTATGGGTTTTCCCAGCCCCTGGCCTCTTGCTGGTCCAAGCCTGACCCTACATGCTGGGATATCTGTGCCCGGTTCTGCCTCTCCATTCTGACTGGGGCTCTGTGAGGGCCAGGCCTGGGGCTAAGTTTGTGCATGATCGAGCATATCTGTACCCCAGGTGTGCAGGCAGACATCACATGGCAGCACATGTGTGCCCACGTTCTGTGTGTGTGTCCCTGTGCTGAGCCCTCAGACGGGCAGCCAGGCCAGCTCTCACCAGACGGTGGCCCGGTGTGCTCGGTGGGGCAGAACCGTGGAGGGTCATGGGGGGTTGGAATTGGCTTGACTCAGGCCATCCAGGTATCTGGGGATCAAGAGGGTCCCACTGTGTGAGGCGACTCTGGGTGGGTCAAGGAGACACTGTGCACAGGTGAGCACAGACGTGAGTGACCCTGCAGCACAAGCCTTTGTGTCACAGAAGCATATCCGCCTGTTGGGAAAATATAGGAAAAAGGTCAGGGCCCCTCGGATGTTCAGAATCTTGCTGAGCATTTGATGTAAATATGTACCTGTGCCCAGGTGTTCCTTGGTTATTGTCTAATGTAACTGTGCATGTGCACCCAGATGTCCTGGGTTATAGACTTAAGTATAAAGGACTAACGGCTCTGATACACGGTGCTTCTCAGGACACTCCGGGAGGCCCCTAGGGCGCTGCTCCTAGCTCTGAATAAAGCCTATTAATTTTTTACCCACGGCTCGCAGGACCTTCTCCTACTGCCTAGCTCCTAAACCAGTCTGTACAATGGGCTTGAGGGGTCTGTGAGCCTGAGCCCTGCTAGTAGTCATTAGCTTTACACTGCCCATGTGGCTGCTAGAGGCAGCTCAGTGTCTGGCATGTCCTGTGTTTCTGATGTGCCCCGCATGTCCAGCCTTGTGCATTTTGGGGGCGTAACTGCCTATGTGGCTGTGCTGAGGATGACAGTGTCACCAATTGGGTGACAAGAAGGTGGTCAGGTGTATGGGTGGGACTATCTGACTGCAGGGGACAGAGACGAGGCATGATGAGGACAGCATGATTTCGGGACCAATGACAGGCACATCTGACTCTCTGACACATCCTCTGTGCTCCACAGTGGCTGTGGCCCTGACTAGGGTGTTGTGTATTCCCGTCACCCTACTCCAAAAGTCAGTGTCTGCTGCCTCCCTGACCTCTGGGGTCTCCTCCCTTCCACCTGCCCAGACCCCACACCCCAGGACCTGCCCTGGGAGGGGTCAGGCAGTGGGACATCAGCGTTCCCCTGGACTGCCCTTTCCCTGCTGACACCAGGCAAGGCTTTCTGGGGAGAGGGCATTTTGATGTTGACTTTGAAGGGTGAATAGGAGGTTGTCAAACCAGGTTCAGATGTTCAAAGGCCTTGAATGCAGGTTTTAGAGTTTGCCTTTTGCCTATGAGGATTTTGAGCAGGGGAGGGAGATAGTCAGACAAACCCTAATTCACGACCTTCTCTCGAGGGCCCAGCCTCTGCCCTCAGGGGGCTTTCAGTCAGATGGGGGCGGCAGAGGCAGATTCAGCCATGAGGGAGAAAAGAGATCTCATGTTTCTGCAGCACCTGCCATGCGTTGGGGTGGATCCTGTCAACAACCCTTTAAAGCAAGTTTCATTACTATCTCCATTTTACACCTGGGGAAACTGACGCTGAGCGAGGAAAGTCATTTACCCAGAGTCCCACAGGGAGGCAGGGCTGTTCACCTGCAATCCCAGCCTCTGATCTGTAATTGTGGCTGCCGACCTGGCCCCAAGCTGACCCTAAAGTTTGCAGGCCAGAACGGCACAGCTCAACCAAGTCAACTTTGCCAAGGGTTGTGTCTGTGCACCTGGGGTTCTGAGCAGGGTGCCAGGCCCCTCCTCAGGGGACACACAAGTTCCCCTGAGACTTTCAGCAAGATCATGCCCATCCCTTATGAGTCAGCTGCTGAGTAGCTTTACTAGGGGGCTTCTAGGCAGAAGGATGTCTGGTTAAGGACCTGGAGCTGCTTCTCCAGACTTTCTGGGAGGCCTGGGCCTCTGGCCTTAGCCCCTGTCTGCCATCTGGCCCACATGAACATAAACACTTGGAAATGGCTAACCCAACGGAATCTAGGTTGTGGTCACGCCGTGGCTGAAGAAGCCACTGGAAAAACATGCAGACCACAGAGCCAGGCCCAGCTTATATTTCACCAGGCAGGAGTGGCCTGCCTGGTGCCCAGAGCTGAGGAATGTCTGTTCTGTAGCTTTTGGAACCTGTTGTCTGACCGGGAAATCCAGCCGCTGAGTAGTGCCACCCTCAGTCCCCACTCATCAGGCGGTGACTCACCTGCTGGTGTGTGCTTGGAGAATCAGGCCTCCCGGGTTGGTGCCCTGGCCCAGCTGCTGTTGAAGACCCCTGGTCTGCTTGCACAGCCCCAACGATGGGGAGCTCACCACTTCCCAGCCGTCATGCCAGGCAGCCAGAAGCCTCTAACTAGGCTGATTTCCCACAGGAAGCGCTGGCTCCCTTGGCCACATCGAGGGGAGGTCGAGGTCAGTGCAGCCTGAATGCCCCACCTTCCCCTAGGGCCCGGCCCCCTCCTGCACCTCTGGATGTCCCCTCAGGCCATTTGGATTCAGCATGTCCCAAATGGACTCAAGTGTCTTACCCCGAAATGTGTTCCTCACCATGTTTCAGTGTTATCCGTCTGTCCATCCACCCTGAGCCATGGGCAGGGCCTGTGCATCCATTGAGCACCTGCTGGATGCTGAAGCACTTTCCTTTCATCTCCTCACTGGCCTCTCCCAGTGAGGCGCGTCCTGTCACTGCCCCACTTTACAGATGGGAAAACCGAGGCTCAGAGGGTTTACTTTGTGTCCTGAGGTTGCAGAGGCAGATTCTGGAAGTAGGAGCCAGTTCCCTGCTGGCACCAGAACAGGGGCTTGGGAAACATAGTTGCTTCAGGCTGGGACAGCCCCTGGTGGCCAAAGGGGGAGCTGCAGCCTGGGCTCCTCGCCTGCCACAGCATCTCCAGCTTCTAGCTTGGGTTACTCCCCTGCTCACACACCCTCCATGGCTCCCGTGGTCCCCTCTGCAGGGGCAAGGGGACTGGATGAATGCCTGCTGGGTCACCACAGAGACCCCCGAGCACAAAACTCTGCCTCTTGAGTCAGATCCGGGTCTTGCTCCTACTTAACCTTGCAGCCTCAGTTTCCCCAGCTGGCGACTAAACCAACAACGGCCTCTTCCTCTTCACGTCTTGGTAGACGCAGGGCTGGCATGTAGGAGGTGCTTGGTGACTACAGTGGTCACCCTCAGTAAGAGGCAGGAGAGGGGCAGGGATTTGAGCTGGGGTGTCCCAGGCAGCTTCAGTTCCCCTCCATCAGCTACAGCCGCCCCTCAGGTGGGCTTTGCACTGGTGTTAGGTGGAGGAAGGGCATTAAAACTCCCCAAAGCACCCAAATCAGGGCCTCAATGTCCCCACCAGGGTTTGGGAGCCTCCAAACTTCCTGCAGGGCTCTGGCGTGTTGGGCCTTGAAACACCCCCAGGAGTCCTAGGGGAACAGAAATTTGTTTTCTAGGGATTGAGAATGGGGTCTCACCAGGCACTGATGAAGGGGTCCTTGGAACTTCCACCCTAAAACCTGATGTGGGGGACCTTGAAACTGTATGTGGGGGACCGTGAAGCTGCCAGTGCTCACCTAATCTGGGCCTGAACATACTCTGTGACTGGATTTGGGGGCCCTCTAAATCTTATCATGAGTGGTCCAGGGGATCTGGAAATTACTACTAGGGTTTGGGTATGGATCGTCTTCGAATTCCTATGGGGGGAGTCCTCGAAACTCCCACTTCGAGGGAGTGTGGACGTGGCCATTCTTGGAGGTTGTAGACTGAGGTGCAGAGATGGTGGGAGGGGAACCCGAAAGGGGCTCGCACGTCAGCCCCACCAACCTGGTCCTGGCGAGGCGGTCTGGGGACCAGGAACACCAGCCAACCTCCCTGCACCCCAGTGATGAGAGCCCCACTTTTGACCTCTTCCTTCTGTCCCAGGGTACAGACCTGGATGGCACCCCTGGAGGTGGAGAAAGCACAGGGTGGGAGCAGAGGAACTTCAGGGCGAGAAGGAGCATGGCCGGGGTCAGGGGTCGAGGCCAGCGCAGTGATGGGGCGGGGCCAGATGAGGGGAGGAGCCAGCGTCAGGGTCATGAGTGGAGGGGACAAGGCCGAGGTTCCAGAGAGCGGCTGGGGCCAGGTGAGGGGCGGGTCCGGGTGAAGCGAGACCATCCCACTGCCTGCCCTGCCCCCTGCTTACCTCTCCGAGGAGACATCGCGAAACTAAATCAGAAGCTGAAGAAACGTCGACCTGGTGACGACCCTGGGGTGACAGATCGGAGACGCCCCGCTCCCGCACAGGCCACGCCTCTTCTCACCCTCCCCTCCCCGCACAGGCCACGCCTCTTCTCACCCTCCCCTCCCCGCACAGGACACGCCTCTTCTCACCCTCCCCTCCCCGCACAGGACACGCCTCTTCTCACCCTCCCCTCCCCGCACAGGACACGCCTCTTCTCACCCTCCCCTCCCCGCACAGGACACGCCTCTTCTCACCCTCCCCTCCCCGCACAGGACACGCCTCTTCTCACCCTCCCCTCCCCGCACAGGACACGCCTCTTCTCACCCTCCCCTCCCCGCACAGGACACGCCTCTTCTCACCCTCCCCTCCCCGCACAGGACACGCCTCTTCTCACCCTCCCCTCCCCGCACAGGACACGCCTCTTCTCACCCTCCCCTCCCCGCACAGGACACGCCTCTTCTCACCCTCCCCTCCCCGCACAGGACACGCCTCTTCTCACCCTCCCCTCCCCGCACAGGACACGCCTCTTCTCACCCTCCCCTCCCCGCACAGGACACGCCTCTTCTCACCCTCCCCTCCCCGCACAGGACACGCCTCTTCTCACCCTCCCCTCCCCGCACAGGACACGCCTCTTCTCACCCTCCCCTCCCCGCACAGGACACGCCTCTTCTCACCCTCCCCTCCCCGCACAGGACACGCCTCTTCTCACCCTCCCCTCCCCGCACAGGTCACGCCTCTTCTCACCCTCCCCGCACAGACCACGCCTCTTCCCACCCAACCCCGCACAGGCCACGCCTCTTCCCACCCTCCCCCCGCCCCCGCGCACAGGCCACGCCTCTTCTCACCCTCCCCTGCACAGACGTCCTGACACCTGCTGCTAATGGGAGCGGGGGTGGCCTGAGTCCTGGGCGGAATGGACCGGGATGATGCGGGAGATGTGGGGTCAGTTCAGCTCTGGACTGTCAGGCTTGGGGTGGCCCTAACACAGCTGGATGGATAAGTCACATTCATGGGAGAGGTCTGCTCTGGGGGTAGAAATTGGGACGTCGGGAAAGGCCAGGATCGAGCGGTGACTGCTGGACCTCCAGCGTGGTGTGAACGCGGATCACGGTTCAGAGATTCGGAGCTGGGCCTCTTGGGGTGGTTTAATCCAAGGTATTCCCTAGACCAAATTCTGCACACAGTCACTTCATCAACACTCAGTGCTGCACTATTCAGACAAGCCTGCACCATGGCCCATGGCAGTAATGGAGCTGGAAAGAGGACAGGAGAGCAGAGGACTCACCGGGGTACCCCTGACCTCGCCCCACCCCCCAATTGGGGACGCTGGGGCTCAGAGGCCCCCAGCAGGGAGGGAGCGGCAGAGCGGGGGCTGCTGTTGGTGCAGTAGCCGCTCCCCCATCCAAGGGGGACACGTCCCCAGACCCCAAGTAGGTGCCTGAAACGCCTGATAGGACCGAATCCTATATAGACGATGTTTTTTTCCTGTATGTACACACCTATGATGAAGCTTAATTTATAAATTAGTGGTAGAGGCTTAGCTCAGTTAGTCAGATCATGGTGTTATAACACCAAGGTCGAGGGTTCGGAGCCCCGTACTGTCCAGCCGCCAAATAAATAAATAAATAAATAAAAATACGTAAACGAGGCACAGGAGGAGATTAATAACAATAACTAATAATAAACTAGACCAATTACAATACACTGTGATAAAAGCTACGCGAATGTGGTCTCTCTCTCAGAATGTCTCGTTGTATGTAATATTTTTGGGTAACTGGAACCTGGGAAACAAAACCACCGATGGGGGTCTCCGGTGCACCCGCTCAGGAGGGCAGTTTTCTAGAATCTGTCCATATTGCACGTGCACACACCCTTTGCCCCGTCAACTTCCCGCTAAGAATCTCTCTACAGATACACGTGCATGTGTGAAAAATGGTAAGGCATTCATTGCCATTTATTTTATAATTGCAAAGAAGTGGAAACAACTTCAATGTCCATCAGTTGGGGACTGTTCAGGCCAGAGGCGAAATGGCTCTTCTCTGTGATGTGTAGTGTAGAGCAGGGGACAGTGACATTTGTATACGTTTTTTAATGGGGGGAGGGGCTTTTTCCAAATATCTCTGGAGGCAGACACTGGTCACACCCGTGGCCTCTGGAGAGAGAACCGGGGGGCTGGGGGTTGGCAGGAGAGGGGTGGTCTCGCTTTTCTCTGTGTACCTTTGGACAGTGTGCATTAAAAATCCCGGAGAGGTTGGTGTGGGCA
>NW_007742451.1:14616-18087 GCF_000696425.1 Galeopterus variegatus
ATCTCTCCATAGGTTTGTGTTGCTTCTAAGAGCCAGTGTGGTGGGTGACAGTGATGGGGCATCTGGGTGTGCTGGGCCACCTCAGGTAGGTGGAGCTTGTGCCTCATCCTTAACCGGGTTCCGTGACATCACATGTCACCTCAGTTCACTGAGGCAGAGGCCACCCTAACCTGCGCAGGGATCCAAGCAGCTGGACACAGGACCGGTTTGGAGTCTCGAGTTGAGGGGGCTCCTCCCAGGGGTCTAGGTGGCATCTGCATGTTCGCCAGCTCCCGGGGGGACTGATGCTGCGGCCAGTTTCCTGGGGCTGCTGATATTCTCGATCCGCGCACCTTAACCTCGCCCGTCCCACCGAGGGAGGAACCTTTCTGACGTCCCTCGTGCAATTGGCAGCGTGTCCAGAATTGGTTGGAGATGCGAGGGCTGGGCTGTAGGTTGGAGGGTTTGAAATGGTGGCGCAATACCTGGAGTGTGTGATCCTGACGTCCCATGGGGTGGGCTGAGACGGGATGCGGGGCTGTCACCTCTTAGGTTCCTACTCTTGGAATAGAGAGAACTGGAAGGTGAGGGCTGCTTCAGTCTCAAAAGGCACATCCAAATCTGTAGGAGCCTGAGTTCAGGGAGCCAGGGGACCTGCATTTAATTAGGGTCACTAAGGAAGATTCAAACGGCATGATTTCCAAAGAACAGCACACACCCACATAAACAAATAGGCAGGGACACTGGGGCAGCCTTGAAGGGACGCCCACCAGCCCACGAGGGCGTTGATCTGTGCAGGAATCACCAGCAGACGCCAAAACCAGCATAAACTTTGAGGAGGGAGTTCGGTGCTGTTCTCGCCCGCCTCCCTCAGCTGAAGAATTGGGGAAACTGAGGCACAGGGCAGGACCCTGGGTATGTGTGTGCCGGCCCTCTGCCCCAACAGCCACAGCCGAGCCAGCCAGAGCCCGAGGGAGGACTGGGGTCCTGCACCCCCGCGCTGCCCTCCACGCCTGTTTCCCCCTCTGGACCAGGCAGAGCAGTTTCACCTCAGTTCACTGAGGCAGAGGCCACCCTAACCTGCGCAGGGATCCAAGCAGCTGGACACAGGACCGGTTTGGAGTCTCGAGTTGAGGGGGCTCCTCCCAGGGGTCTAGGTGGCATCTGCATGTTCGCCAGCTCCCGGGGGGACTGATGCTGCGGCCAGTTTCCTGGGGCTGCTGATATTCTCGATCCGCGCACCTTAACCTCGCCCGTCCCACCGAGGGAGGAACCTTTCTGACGTCCCTCGTGCAATTGGCAGCGTGTCCAGAATTGGTTGGAGATGCGAGGGCTGGGCTGTAGGTTGGAGGGTTTGAAATGGTGGCGCAATACCTGGAGTGTGTGATCCTGACGTCCCATGGGGTGGGCTGAGACGGGATGCGGGGCTGTCACCTCTTAGGTTCCTACTCTTGGAATAGAGAGAACTGGAAGGTGAGGGCTGCTTCCAGTCTCAAAAGGCACATCCAAATCTGTAGGAGCCTGAGTTCAGGGAGCCAGGGGACCTGCATTTAATTAGGGTCACTAAGGAAGATTCAAACGGCATGATTTCCAAAGAACAGCACATACCCACATAAACAAATAGGCAGGGACACTGGCGCAGCCTTGAAGGGACACACACGGGCCCACGAGGACGTTGATCTGTGCAGGAATCACCAGCAGACGCCAAAACCAGTGTAAACTTTGAGGAGGGAGTTCAGTGCTATTCTCACCCGCCTCCCTCAGCTGAAGAACTGGGGAAACTGAGGCACAGGGCAGGACCCTGGGTATGTGTGTGCCGGCCCTCTGCCCCAACAGCCACAGCCGAGCCAGCCAGAGCCCGAGGGAGGACTGGGGTCCTGCACCCCCGCGCTGCCCTCCACGCCTGTTTCCCCCTCTGGACCAGGCAGAGCAGTTTTCCCTGCCCTGAGGGCTGGGCCCAGCGCTGAGGATGGTGGCCATGCAGGGTGCGCTTGCAGAGGGTCTGAGGTGGTGTGTCCCGTTCTGCCCATGAGGACACTTGGGCTGGGGACCTCCCAGGGCCTCTTGGGAGGAAGACATGCAGCATCACGTGCTCTTTTCATAACCACTAGAGCATCACGGCTGGGGATGTGGTGACGTTCCTAGAGTCCCCACGTGCTGACACTGGCTGGGGCTGTCTGTCCCTGCAGGTGGCAGTGGCAGAATTTTAGCAAGCAGGACACAGAAGTGCTGGGTGACTATTTTCATTCCCATCTGAGCAACCCTTACCCCAGAGAAGAAGCCAAAGATGAGCTGGCCAGGAAGGGCGGCATCACGGTCTCCCAGGGGACGGCCTCTCCTGCCACACCTCCCTGTCACTGTTCTCGCACTCAATCTCCATTGTGTCGGGGACATCGCACTCAACATCCATGGTCTTGCTGTCCTCAAACTCAACCTTCTTTGGGTTGGGGACATCATGCTCAATCACCAAGGGCTCGCTGTGCTACCACTCAACCTCCACTGAGTCAAGGACATCACAGTCAACCTCCATTGGCTCGCTGTCCTCACACTCAACCTGCATGGGCTTGCTGTCCCCACACTCCAACTGCATGGGCTCTCTGTCCTCACACTCAACCTCCATGGGCTCCCTGTGCTTGCACTCAACCTCCATTGGGTCAAAGACATCGCCTTCAATCTCCATGGGCTTGGTATCTTTGCACTAAATCTTTATTGGGACAGGGACATTGCACTCAACCTCCATGGGTGCACTGTCCTTGCACTCAACCTCCATTGGGTTGGGGACATTGCAGTCAACCTCCCGTGCTGGCTGTTTTCACACTCAATCTCCATTAGCTCGCTGTCTTCACATTCAGCCTCCATTTGGTCAGGGACATCACAGTCAACCTACATTGGCTTACTGTCCTCGCACTCAACCTCCGTGGGCTCACTGTACTCACACTCCCAACTCCCTGGGTTCACTGTCCTCTCACTCAATCTCCATTAGCTTGGGGACCTCGCATCCCATGTCCATTGGCTCAGGGACCTGGCACTTCATCTTGGCCACCTCGTGGACCTTGCACACTCTCCACTCCTATCACCTCAGGTGGCTCCCCTCTGCCTGCAGCCCTCAGGGAATCCCCAGGACCCCAGGTGGGTACACTGCATCACTGTTGTCTTAATTCACTTCTATTGCTTATAACAAAATACCTGGAACTAGGTAATTTATAAGAAAACAAAATTGATTGCTTACAGCTACAGCAGCTGCAAGTCCAAAGTCCAGGCAACACATTTGGTGAAGGCCTTGGTGGTGGCAACAATGATGGCAGGTATCACATCGTGAAATGACAGAGCACAGACAGAGGAACTTCTCACGTGCTCTTCTTTTAAAGGCCTCAGAACCACGTCCCTGACACTGTTGTTAATCTGTTCACTATGGCACTGTCCTACTATCTAATCACTTCTCCACAAGGCCTCACCTCTCAATTCCCACAATAGGATTTCCCACCATCAACA
>NW_007742451.1:18944-20655 GCF_000696425.1 Galeopterus variegatus
GGTTGGGTCCCCAAGTCCTTGGGCAGCTCCACCCCTATGGCTTTCCTGGTCTGAGGCCACATCTCCGCTCTTGCAGGCTGGCATTGCACACTGGTAGCTCCACAATTCTGCGGTGTCATGGCAGTCCCACTCCCACGGTTCCATTAGGCATGGCGCTGATGGGTTTTCTCTGCTGAAACTTGATGCTGCATTCCCGGTCATCATTGCTCTAGTGAAAGCTGTCTGCAGTGAATCCACCCCTGTGACAGACCTCTTCCAGGGCCCCCAGACTTTTCCATACAGCCTATGAAATCCGGGAGGAGGCTCCCAAGCCTTTCCAGCTCTGGCATTCTGCGAGCCTGCAGACCTAACACCATGTAGATGCCACCAAGGCTTCCGGCTTGTATCTTTCAAAGCTGAGGGTCCAGCCCCATGCCTGGAGCCAATTTAGCCAAGGTGGAGCAGCTGGGTTGTTAGAAGCAACATCCTGAGGTGGTCCTGGGCAGTGAGCATGTGGAGGGTGTCTCAGGCCTGTTCCCCAAGACCGTTCTGTCTCCCTGGGCCTTTGGGCCTGCAATGGAAGCTGCAGCCTCCAAGATCTCTGCAATGGCTTCAGGGCCTTTCTCCCATTGTCTTGGCTATTAGTGCCCAGTGGCCTGACAGCCATGCTAATGTCTTTAGCAAACAGTCCCTCTGCTGCACCATGTGATTTTCCTCTTGAAAATGCTCTCCGCTCCTCTACCACATGGTCAGGCTGCAAATTTGTAAACCTTTATGCTCTGCTTCCCGTTTAAGCCCTGGCTCTATGTTGTGCCTTTGCTGCCATAACTCAGCGTAGGCTGTTATAAGCAGCCACACAGCTTCCTTAATGCTTTGCTGCTTAGAAATTTCTCCTGCCAAATAGTCTGGTTCACAGCTCTTAAGTTCCAACTTCAACAAAGTCCTAGGGCAGGGACACGATGCAGCCAACTCCCTTCTCAGATCATAGCAAGGGTGNCACCGCGCTCAGCCAGTGAGCGGGAACCGGTCTCCACATGGGATCCGAACCCCCAGCGGGAGCGCCGCCATGCTCCCAAGCAGCACACTCTCCAGTGCGCCACCGGGCCGGCCCATGCACTAAATCTTTATTGGGACAGGGACATTGCACTCAACCTCCATGGGCTCGCTGTCCTTGCACTCAATCTCCACGGGGTCAGGGACATCGCAGTCAACCTCCATTGGCTGGCTGTCTTTGCATTCGACCTCCATGAGCTCACTGTCCTCACACTCCAACCCCATTGGTTTGCTGTCCTCAGACTCAGTCCCCATTAGCTTGTTGTCCTTGCACTACAAGTCCATTGGCTCCCTGTCCTCACAATCAACCACCATTGCGTTGCCCCAGTTTCCAAAAGGCTCCTTCTCATTTACATCTGAGATCTTTTCAGAATGGCCTTGACTGTCCATATTTCTATCTACATTCTGCTCACCACATACAACCAGTCTCTAAACAGTCCCCACTTGTCCCTGGTTGTCTTATCTTCTAAACTTCCACCATCATCTTCTCTAAACAGTCCCCACTTGTCCCTGGTTGTCTTATCTTCTAAACTTCCACCATCATCTCAGCTTTTTCTAGGCTGCTCCTTCAAACTCTCCCAGCCTCTCTTCAACACGCAGTTCCAAAGCCACTTCCATGTTTTCAACTATTTGTTATAAGCAACACTCCACTCCTGGTACCAACTTTTTGTCTTAGTTT
>NW_007742451.1:20803-21652 GCF_000696425.1 Galeopterus variegatus
ACACTCCACTCCTGGTACCAACTTTTTGTCTTAGTTTGCTTCTGTTGCTTATAACAAAATACCTGGAACCAGGTTATTTATAAGAAAACAAAATTTATTGCTTAGTTTCAGAGGATGCAAGTCCAAAGTCCAGGGGACACATTTGGTGAAGGCCTTGGTGGTCACAACAGTGACAGCAGGGCATCACATTGTGAAATGGTGGTGCAGAGAAAGCAGAGAGAGGAAAAGACAGACTCTCCTCTTCTTTTGAAGCCCTCAGAGCCACGCCCCTGACCACCGTTTGTAGCCCATTCACTACGGCACGGTCCTACAATCTAACCTCTTCTTCAAGGCCCCACCTTTCAGTTCCCATAACAGGATTTCCCACACTCTTAACACTGTCCACAGTGGGGGTCAAGTTTTGGGGGACACTCAATCTAAGGCACCTGTGTCACAGGTGAGGAAGGACAGTGCCCAGCCCAGTCCCACATTCATAGTGCAGAGCTGGGCTCTGAGCCTCGTCGGGCTGACTCAAACTCGAACCTGGACAGTTGGCTTTTGTTCCACACTGTCTCTCCACACATTTAGTTAACTTCCCTGGNCGTCCTGACACCTGCTGCTGATGGGAGCGGGGGTGGCCTGAGTCCTGGGCGGAATGGACGGGGGATGATGCGGGAGATGTGGGGTTAGTTCAGCTCTGGACTGTCAGGCTTGGGGTGGCCCTAACACAGCTGGATGGATGAGTCACATTCAGGAGAGAGGTCTCTGGTCTGGGGGTAGAAATTGGGACGTCGGGAAAGGCCAGGATTGAGCGGTGACTGCTGGACCTCCAGCGTGGTGTGAACGCGGATCACGGTTCAGAGATTCGGA
>NW_007742452.1:0-423 GCF_000696425.1 Galeopterus variegatus
GAAGCCCAGAGAGGGAGACACGGGGAGCAGCATCACACAGCAAATCGTCCATAGAAAGCGGCTCCCCTCGGGTCACCTGACTTGCACCCCCCGAGCACCTTCCTGTGTTCTGTGCCTTAAAAGAAATTAATATTTGGGCATGAGTTTTTGACTCCCAATTCCTCCATTTCTCCCAGCCTGATAGAGTTGATCGGCAAAGTGTAGGATCAGTGGTTCTGCCTGTGGCCCAGGAGGGAGAGAGATGCCCAGAGAGACAATGGGAAGCTGGCACGGATATCGTTTTCCAGTCGCGGAACACCATTGTTATACTCAGTTATAGTTTATTCCAGCAGTGACAGAGCGAGGACACGGAGCTGCTCACACATGGCCCTTGGTCTCTGGTTGCTCACGTCTGTTGGAGGAATACAGACATGGAAACTGACT
>NW_007742452.1:5138-7454 GCF_000696425.1 Galeopterus variegatus
GTCTGAAATCCAGGTGCTGGCAGGTCTGGTTCCTTCTGAGGCTGTGCGGGGCGTTCTGTTCCGCATCTCTCTCCCAGCTTCTGGTGGTTGCTGGCATCTTTGGTGATCACTGGTTTGCAGACACGACATCCTGATCTCTGCCTTTGTATTCATGTGGCATTCTCCCTGTGTGTGGGTGTGTGTCCACATTTCCCCTTTTTATAAGGACCCCAGTCATGTTGGATTAAGGATCTGCCCAACTCCAGTATGACATCATTTTAACTAATTACATCTGCAGTGACTCTATTTCCAAACAAGATCACATTCTAAGTGCACAGCTCAGCGGCATTAAGCACGTTCACATGGTTGTGCAGCCGTCACCACCATCATCTCCAGAACTTTCTCATCTCCCCAAACTGAAGCTCTGTCCCCATTAAACACTCACTCCCCATCCCCCTCCCCAGCCCCTGGCACCCCCCATTCTACTTTCTGTGTCTGTGGATCTGACGACTCTAGGGACCTCCTGTGAGTGGGATCACACAGTGTTTGTCCCTGTGTGTCTGGCTTATGTCACTGAGCACAGTGTCCTCAGGGTTCATCCACGCTGTAGCACGTGCCAGGATTCCCTTCCTTTTTGAGGCTGAAGAATATTCCACTGTGTGAATGGGCCACGTGTGTTTATATATTCGTCCCTCCGTGGATACTTGGCTTGTTTCCACCTCTTAGCCACTGTGCATACATAGCTGCAGAACGGTTTTCAGTTGACGCCAGCTGACTCATCCTGTGCCCAGGTTAGTGCAGGGAGGCTCACAGCACCGGCAGGTCCCCCTCTGGCACTAGGTGGTGAGAATAGTATGGGCTACTCCCCACCTGGCTCACCTTCTCTACACCGAGGGGGTCTCTCCCTTACCCCATCCACCTTGGGGTCTTAGGGACTTGAAGGTTGTGTCTTNCGGGACCAGGTACGTCATCAGCAGCCTGGAGCTCCTGGTTGCCGAGGACGACATGATCGTGTACCTGAATGGTGCCACCCCCCGGCGGAGGATGCCCGGCATAGGCTGGCTGAAGAAGTGTTACCAGATGATTGACAGGAGGTGAGGGGGTGGGCCTGGGAACCACCTAGGGGGGCAAGGGGTGCCAGTGGGGGCGTGAGAAATCAGCCAGAGCAAGGGACCCAGAGTGGTCAGGACTTTCTGGAAGGGGGTGTAGTACTTTGCTAGGGCTGTCATGACGAAGCACCACAAATTGTGTGGCTTAAGCAACAGAAATTTGTTCTCGCTCAGTTCTGAAGCCCAGAAGTCTGAAATCCAGGTGCTGGCAGGTCTGGTTCCTTCTGAGGCTGTGCGGGGCGTTCTGTTCCGCATCTCTCTCCCAGCTTCTGGTGGTTGCTGGCATCTTTGGTGATCACTGGTTTGCAGACACGACATCCTGATCTCTGCCTTTGTATTCATGTGGCATTCTCCCNCCACCACCACCATCATCTCCAGAACTTTCTCATCCTCCCCAAACTGAAACTCTGTCCTCATCAAACACTCACTCCCCATCCCCCTCCCCAGCCCCCGGCACCCCCCATTCTACTTTCTGTGTCTGTGGATCTGACGACTCTAAGGACCTCCTGTGAGTGGGATCACACAGTGTTTGTCCCTGTGTGTCTGGCTTATGTCACTGAGCACAGTGTCCTCAGGGTTCATCCACGCTGTAGCACATGCCAGGATTCCCTTCCTTTTTGAGGCTGAAGAATATTCCACTGTGTGGATGGGCCACATGTGTTTATATATTCGTCCCTCAGTGGATACTTGGCTTGTTTCCACCTCTTAGCCACTGTGCATACATAGCTGCAGAACGGTTTTCAGTTGACGCCAGCTGACTCATCCTGTGCCCAGGTTAGTGCAGGGAGGCTCACAGCACCGGCAGGTCCCCCTCTGGCACTAGGTGGTGAGAATAGTCTGGGCTACTCCCCACCTGGCTCACTTTCTCTACACCGAGGGGGTCTCTCCCTTACCCCACCCACCTTGGGGTCTTAGGGACTTGAAGGTTGTGTCTTTATCCTGCCACAGGACCCACGAGTNCCCACACAGATTGCGGAAAAACCTGAAGTCCTTGATTATTGTCCACCCCTCCTGGTTCATTCGGACGGTGCTGGCCATTTCCCGCCCTTTCATCAGGTGAGACAATGAGGTTGTCAACTGTGTGTGCCACCTGTGCGTGTGTTTAATCTGCATTTTCCAGCTTCTCTATGATGAATGTATATTACTGCCTTTAAACAAATTTAAATTACAAATACATATATATGTATATATTTGTATTAGTCCATTTTGTGTTGCTTATAACAAAATA
>NW_007742452.1:9388-10158 GCF_000696425.1 Galeopterus variegatus
CAGAACTCAGAAAGGCTGTTATACTCATGCTTATGGTTTATTTCAGCAAGAAGATACAGATGAAAATTAGTAAAGGAAAAAGGTGCAGAGAGGAGTCCAGCAGAGAGCAGAGGAAGATTCCAGTGGTTCTAACCTGGTGGAGCATTACTGACAGCCCTTAATTCTCCCAGCAACAATGTGAAACAACTCTAAGTGTTGCCAGTCAGGGAAGCCCACCTGAGCCTCGGTGTTCAGGGTTTTTATTGGGGGAGTTGGTCACATAGGGATGGAGCTGCCTATTGCTGACATTGTTACTCAGTCTCCAGCCCCTCATGGTTCTCAAGGTCAAACTGGCACCACGTGGCCCAAAGCCCCCACCATAAATCACATCTTTAGCATAGAAGATCTGGCAGGGCTTAAGGCCATGGGTAAACAAAGACACTCTTGGTTGGCCAGGTAGCTCAGTTGGTCAGAGCATGGTACTAATAACACCAAGGTCCAGGGTTCAATCCCTGTACNACATTAGGCATGTTAAAGGCCCTATTGAATCCGATCAAATGTAATATAAATTTAATTTAATGAAGTTCAAAACATCATTTCCACTTTCTCAGTGCAAGAATCTGTAATGAATTGAAGAGACGGGGACACACCCCCCTGAAACAGTGCACCAGTGCAGAATGCACAGTTCGCAAGGAGATGACTCTATTCTCAAGGACTCTTAAGGAAATAAAGGCACTTATTTGCATGTTAGTGAAAATTGGTGAATAATACACTAATTATAGATGAGTTGG
>NW_007742452.1:10298-12798 GCF_000696425.1 Galeopterus variegatus
AAGGTCAAACTGGCACCACGTGGCCCAAAGCCCCCACCATAAATCACATCTTTAGCATAGACGATCTGGCAGGGCTTAAGGCCACGGGTAAACAAAGACACTCTTGGTTGGCCAGTTAGCTCAGTTGGTCAGAGCATGGTACTAATAACACCAAGGTCCAGGGTTCAATCCCTGTACTGGCCAGCCACCAAAAACAATGTAAAAAGAAAACCTAAAAAAAAAAAAAAAAAAAAGACACTCTTACAGGCAGGATAATCCAAAGGTTTATAGATTATCTCCCAGGATCGTGTGGAGAGCCAGTTCTTTCTTTGGAATGTGCAGGGTTTGAGCACTCCAAGCCTGCTGAGTTCAATCTTTACTGCATAATATATAAGCACCCAGAAGAACAGGTTAAGTGAAACAACATTAGGCATGTTAAAGGCCCTATTGAATCCGATCAAATGTAATATAAATTTAATTTAATCAAGTTCAAAACATTGAATTAAATAGAGTCATCATTTCCACTTTCTCAGTGCAAGAATCTGTAATGAATTGAAGAGACGGGGCCACACCCCCCTGAAACAGTGCACCAGTGCAGAGTGCACAGTTCGCAAGGAGATGACTCTATTCTCAAGGACTCTTAAGGAAATAGAGGCACTTATTTGCATGTTAGTGAAAATTGGTGAATAATACACTAATTATAGATGAGTTGGGTTAACAATGACCTGCCCAAGCACAATGGCGAACACGCACTCCAGTATGAAAGAACTGCGTTTCGTTCTCTGTGTTCCATAATCCGGTAACAAATATGCCTTTGCCTTTAATGTAGACGATTCTATTGCTTTTGGTTTCTTTTCCCATGGAGAATGTTGAGGATCTCATTTTGGGCTCTAGAAAAGGTGGGGCTGGCTGTCTAGCTAAGTTGGTTAGAGCGAAGTGTTAAAACACCAAGGTCAAGGGTTCAGATCCCCAAAAACAAAAACAAAAAATGCTGGGGGGTGGGTAGTTAACGTCCCCATTTGAAAGCCAAGGAGTCCAGAGACTGATCATGAGCTGTTCCTCAACCCTGAGTTTCCGTGACTATAACTAAAAGGAAACTTCTGTTTGTTCCATGATGATCTAAATGTTGGGGAAGTGCCTTACCTTTGACTGGAATTCTCTTGAGACCCCCCAGTGAGCGGGTATATTAGTCCATCTCTGTTGCTCATGACAAAATACTTGGAACTGGGTAATTTGTAAGAAAGTGAAATGTATCACTTACAGTTTCAGAGGCTGCAAAGTCCAAAGTCCAGGGAACACATCTGGTGAGGGTTCTCTTTGGTGGTGGCCTTACAGCATGACAGGGGTCTCACATGGCAGAAAATGGTGGAGCAGAGAGAGAGACTGTCATGTGCTCTCCTTTTAAAGCCCTCAGAACCACACCCGTGAACTGTGGCACGGCCTTTACAATCTAGTCACCTGCCCAAGGCCCCACCTTTCAATTACTACAGTAGGATTTCCCATCCTCTTTACACTGTCACAGTGGGGACTAAGTTTTGGGGGGACGTCAGGCCACAGCACAGGGAAAACTCGGTTTACAGGCAGAACAGGACATTGTCTCTGCCAAGGCATGAATACCAATTTCCAGCCGTGGAATGCCGTCGTCTTTATATGACTTGTGCCTGTGTTTATAGACCAGCTCTCAGATCTGCAGGTGTCAGCTCTACACAATAAAAAACTTCCTAGGAATTCACACCAGTCTAATGGCAAGCCTCTGGCCCTAGACTTTTTCAGGTGGAGTCTAGACAACCCTTGTAAGATGCACCCTTAGGCTTCCTCACGCCAGCTGCAGGGAGACCTACTGTTCTGAAGATCATTGTTGTTGTTGTTGTTATAAATCATAAAAGTAAATTTGAACTGCATTAAAGCAGTTGGAGAGGTCACTCATTCCAGTACGCGATGGCCACCTTGCGACTGTCATTCCCTGGCCACTGTCTGTGGGCCTTCTGCTTCTGCTTAGGAACCGGTTTATTTTTCCCTTACGGATGCTGTGATTTTATCATTCATCATGCGTCTCTCTTTGCATTGGAAGCCAGAAAGCTGAAGACGAATTTGTATCGAATCTCTAAAAATAGACATAAAACTTCTTGGCACCCTTTTATATATCTTTGGCTCTATTTAACATTTGCACTGTTAGCCTTGTATGCCCCATCATTAAAATTTGTACTTTTCCTTGAAAAAAGTGAGTATTTTGTTTGTTTTTTCTTTTTTTGTGTTATTCCTTTTTTTTTTTTTTTTTTGGCTGGCCTTTATGGGGATCTGTACCCTTGACCCTGGTGTTGTAACACTGTGCTCTAACCAACTGCACTATTTCTTGTTTCTTTTTTATTTTATTTTGTCATCTCCTTTTTTTTCCCTTAAGTTTTTTATACTACATTTTTCCAAATGTAGGCATCCTTTAAGTTTTTAAAAAATTACCATGGCCGGCCCGTGGCTCACCTGGGAGAGTGCGGTGCTGATAACACCAAGGCCACGGGTTCAG
>NW_007742452.1:13057-14669 GCF_000696425.1 Galeopterus variegatus
AGGGTTAAGATCCCCTCACCGGTCATGTTTTAAAAAAAAAAATAGGGGAAAAATGTACAAAACATAAAATTTACCACCTTACCCATTTTTAAGCGCACAGCTCGGCAGCATGAAGTATCGTATTAGTCCACATTTTGTTGTTTATAACAAAATACATGGAACTGGGTAATTTGCAAAGAAAACGAAAAGTATTGCTTACAGTTTTGGAGGCTAAGAAGTCCAAAGCCCGGGGAACACATCTGGTGAGGGCCTTGGCGGTGATGACAGTGACGGCAGGGTGTCACATTGCGAAAATGGTGGAGCAGGGAGAGCGGAGAGTAACCTCCTCCTTCACTCTCTTTGTAAAGCCCCCAGAACCACGCCCCGAGCACCATTTTTAATCCGTTCACTACTGCGAGGCCCTGAACCCAATCACCTCTCCAAGGCTCCACCTTCCAATGACCCTAATAGGATTTCCCACCCTCTTAACACGGTGGGGATCAAGTTTCTAATACATAAAACTTGGGAGACACAATTTAATCCACTACAAGCACATTCACATGGCTGTGCAATCATCACCACCATCATCTCCAGAACTTTCTCCTCTCCCCAAACTGAAGCTCTGTCCCCATTAAACACTCACCCCCATCCCCCTCCCCAGCCCCTGGCACCCCCCTTTCTACTTTCTGTCTCTGTGGATCTGACAACTCTAGGGGCCTCCTGTGAGTGGGATCACACAGTGTTAGTCCTTGTGTGTCTGGCTTATGTCACTGAGCACAATGTCCTCAAGGTTCATCCACACTGTAGCGTGTGTCAGGATTCGCTTCCTTTTTGTGGCTGAATCATGTTCTGTTGCATGTATGTACCACGTTTTCTTTATACACTCATCTATCGATGGACGCCTTTGGCTGTAGTGAGGCATGCTTCTGCGAACATCGGGGTGCAATATCTGTCCAAGACCCTGCTTTCAATTCTTATGGCTACACGCCCACAAGTAGCATTGCTGGTAACTCTACGCTGAATAATGTGAGGACCCACCTTGCTGTTTTCCGTAGCAACTGCACGGACGTCCCCACCGGCAGTGCACAAGGCCCTAAGCATTGTTCTCTAAATTACAATTTTTATTTACTTGAGATTGAGCAGTTATCAAACTACGTGTTTTAAGAAAGGCTGAATTTTATCCTAACACTGATGAAACGGGTGTTTATATACCTCACTCCCGTATTCACATATTGGTCTCTATTCAAAAAGTATTTTTGGTACATAGACATTTATCATCAAAAATGCATCTATGACTTTCAGTCTATTAAAAAGACAAAAATATAAGAATCAAAATAACATATTGTGCTTTTAAACCTCTTTTACTCCTACAGTCGATGGGAATATTTATTGGCTTATCGTGACTGAGTTTTATGCGTAAATGGCAAATCCACAGCAGCTAGGAAGAAAAAATTAATGAACAGAAGCATTTTTTTCTTTGCTGCCAAATATAGGGATGGCCGGTTGGCTCACTGGGTGAGCGTGGTGCTGACAACACCAAGTCAAGGGTTAAGATCCCCTTACCCGGTCATCTTTAAAAAAAAAAAAAATTGCATTGAGATGACTTTTTAAAACCGCGCTCTAACCAACTGAA
>NW_007742452.1:15243-16196 GCF_000696425.1 Galeopterus variegatus
TATGCTATACGAAGTTATTACGGTGGTTTGGGTTATGTCCTTCCAGCCCCTTCTGCCTGCATTTACACACGTTGGTCTCTGCCTGTTCCACTTGTGGGTGAAAGTATTTTCATACAAACGAGATCTTTTCACCAATATGTCCTGGTTGCTGTGGTCGGCGGAATAACAGCCCTCAAAGATGTCCATGTCCTAATCCCTGGAACTTGTGAATATGGTACTTAATATGGCACAACAGGTAAGGACCTTGAGATGGGAGGTCATCCTGGGTTACCTGGGGGCCACTGTCCTCTCAGGGTCCTCATAAGAGGGAGGCAGGGCGGTAAGAGTCAGAGAGAGACTGGAACACACTGCGCTGCTGGCTTTGCAGACGGAGGAAGGGGCCACGTGCCCAGGGCTGCAGGCGCCTCTAGAAGCTGGGAAAGGAGGACCCGNGACACCGAGGGTTGCGATCCCGTTACCCGTCAGTAAAAAAGACAAAAAGGAAAAAAAAATTTTAAAAAATGTATAAATAGGAACATATGTATAAATAGAGATATAGATGTAGATATCCTCTTTAGTTAGAATAGAGCAATGATAAAACTATTACAAGAAAATATCCAAAACATTGATACAGCCAAGGCTGGGGAGATTTTATACACATGTGCGCACACACACTTTGTGTGTGTGTGTGTAAGATATACAATCATCTACATAATTATATATAATATATAATAATATATGTTTCTCTCCTGATTAGTAAAACAGTAAAAAATTAAAAACAGGACTTCATAAGGAAAACAAGGATCCTGAAAAATATGGGTATTTACAGGAAGGAATCTTAGATCAAAAACTTCTATTATACTTCCAGGGCCGGCCCATGGCTCACTCGGGAGAGTGCGGTGCTGATAACACTAAGGCCATGGGTTCGGATCCCTATATAGGGATGGCTGGTTCACTCACTGGCTGAGCGTGGT
>NW_007742452.1:17457-18312 GCF_000696425.1 Galeopterus variegatus
AGAGAATTACCATATGACCCAGAAATTCCAGTTTGGGGTATATACACACAAAATAATTAAATAGAGGCACTTAAACAGATACTTGTACACCCACAATCACAGCAGCGTTATTCCCAGTGACACAGTGGAACATTACTCAGCCATGAAAAGGAAGGAAATCCTGACACATGCTACCATGTGGCTGAACCTTGAGGACATTATACTTAGTGAAATAAGCCAGACACAAAAGGACAAAGCCTGTGTGATTCCACTCACAAGAGCACTAGACTCTAGGACTCTAGGACTTTCCCTAGAGATTCATAGAAACAGAACGTAGAATGGTGGTTGCCAGGGGGCTGAACTAAAGATTAATCCAGTCATTCTCACCTGGGGAGGTTCTGCTCATGGGGGACACAGGGCCATGTGTGGGGACATTTGTGGTTGTCATGACTGGGGGGTACTCCTGGCATGGAGTGTGTGGAGGCCACGATCGTCAGCACCCGCAGTGCCCGGGATGCCCCACCACAGAGAAAGACCTGGCCCTGATGTCCGTAGTGCTGAGGGGGAGAATCTCTGCTCTAGAAACTGCAAGCTGATCTACAGCAACGGAAAGCAGATAAGATTGCCTGGGGCCAGAAGACAGCAAAGGAAGGAGAGTCGCAGAGGGGCATGAGTACACTGGTGAGGGTGATGGATTGTGCTGACAGTTGCAGGGGGTAGGTGAAGTCAACACTTATCAAACCGTATCATTTAGACACGTGGAGAACATGTTCTATTTTATGGAATGATGTGTTGCCTCAGTATCAAAACTCATCAGTATCAAAACTCATACTGAACAATGAGTTCTGGGTTGCAAAAGAGGATTTTCTTTCTTTC
>NW_007742452.1:19960-26787 GCF_000696425.1 Galeopterus variegatus
GGGGGGGGGGGCGTGGGTGGGGGCGTCCAGGGAAGGGGACAGAATTCAGAAGAGGAATAGAAGCGGATAGAACGGGAACTGGATCTGCTACCAAACCGTCCCTTTTTATTTCTTTTTCCCCACCCCCCTTTCCTTTTTCCGCACCTTCTCCTTTTAAAATAACAGCTTTATTGAGATACCACGGACCCATCGTAACCTTCACCGTTTTCTTTATTTATTTTAGAGAGGACCGGTAACTGGGTCTCGGCCCCTGTCTTGGCGTCCTCAGCACCAGCTCCCCCGAGTGAGCCACGGGCCGGCCCCACATTCGCCCTTTAACAGGGGGTGGAGAGGATGAGAGTCACTGTGTCAGAAGCTACTGAAATAGCCACGCAAGAGCTGACCAGACACAGGCCGACGCTCCGGCAGGACGCTGAAAAGAAAGTAATCATCTGAGACCTCCCTCGACGTGAAGCAGACACGGCTTGTCCCCCCCTGACTCACTCACTCATAAGCAGTAGCCTCTGCCCGTGTGTTCAGGATCCTCGGTGCACGTGAGGGAAGTGGCAGATCAGCAGAGGGTCTGCGGCGTGTGTCCTACACGCTGTCACACAAGTTCACCAGCTCAGCAAGGACTAGGTAACTTAGCAAAGGACAGTAGTCCCTTCTATGCAGTAACGGCCGGGCCCAATCCTGCAGGAGGCCTGTATGTGACTGGCATGAAGAGGGGTCGGGGAACCGATCCCAGAGGCCTCACCTGCCTCACTCAGGGCTCAGACCTGGTCCACTAGACAGAGAAAGCCACCGGCAGGTTTTAAGCCAGGTACGCCACTTGAGAAGTTTGCTGTGAAAATCATGTGGGAGACAGATTGGAGGTGGCGCAAGGCCTGAGGCAGAGAACAATACAAAGGCCAGTTTGATAATGCAGGTGAGGTGAGGGTCGCTTAAGGAACGGGAGGCACGGAGGGGAGCACGTAGATAAGACAGACGTCAGGAGTTTGAATCATAAGACTGAGTCACGCATGAGAGGCCTGAGTGCAACTACAGACGGTGCCTCCCAGATTCTGGAATGGTCGGCGTGGTGGACAGGGAACACCAGGAGGGGGCTGCATTCATGGGAAATATGATGTTTTAGGCTTCGATTCTGCTGAGTTTTAGGAACCCGCAGAAACACCAAGTGGAGACGTCTAGTTAGCGGATGAATAAATGAGCCTGAACATCTATAGCGTTGTCTGGCAGAAGATACAAAAAAGATCTGAGAATTACTCGATATAGTTTGCGGTCTTATTTACGAAAATCAATCAGAATGTGTAGGAACAGAACAGTGTATTTATTGAGCCCAGAAGAAGCTGATGAACAAAATTCTGGGACATTCTTCACCCTGATGGGCGAGACCTCACGACGTCCACTTGAGAACCTCTCCAACCTCGTGGCTTCTGCCTTAGAAATCTTGCCGTGTTTTTCTAACACTCCAACCTTGTTCCAATTTAAGGTCGTTGCACCGACAGATTCTTCTACAGAAAGTGTTTGGCTCAGTGGCCACTTCCTCAGAGAGGACATCTCTGAATACCCTGTGTTAGGTACCCCCTGCCCACATCCCCGTTATCCCCATCACTTTCCCCCCATTGCATTATCTTCATAACACACCGCACTCTGACTTTATTTGATCGATCACTTATGTGGTATCCCACCGCCTCTGCTCACCCCCCCATCTTGAAGCTCCATGAAATAGGTTCTTGCCTGTCTATTTTGTCACTGAACTTCCAGTCCCAGATTTGAGCCCGACATGCAGTAGGTGCTTGAGAAATATTTGAACTGTGAAAGAACGCCAAATTCCTTACAACAGATATGATTTAGTCTATACACATGTGATATATAACTGTCAACTTTATTCCTATGGAAGGTGTTTAAGCTGAGAGTTACATAGGAGTTACCCCCCCATCTTGAAGCTCCATGAAATAGGTTCTTGCCTGTCTATTTTGTCACTGAACTTCCAGTCCCAGATTTGAGCCCGACATGCAGTAGGTGCTTGAGAAATATTTGAACTGTGAAAGAACGCCAAATTCCTTACAACAGATATGATTTAGTCTATACACATGTGATATATAACTGTCAACTTTATTCCTACTTTCAAATATGCATTTACAGAAAGACCAGGACACTTTTGTTACATTCATATATCTCATAGTTTTTGTCTGACCAGCGTATATTACTATAGTACCTAACTTCAAATTTTTTATAGTTAGATTTCATAAACTCAGTAGAGATGTTAATTATCTTTAGATGAGTCATTATTTGCAAAACTTGAGCTACAAAATTTTTGACAGTTCTCTTCCAAAAGAGATTAAATTTTGTTTGAATTTTTTTATTTTATACTCTAAAAATATGTGACATTTATTTAAAATACACAGCATAATAATAAAATAAACATTCTTGAACTCACTATACCAAGAACCAAATCATTATCAATAGGTAGATTTATCTATTTATTTCCCGCTTGCTCTAATCTCCAGAGCTCAAAGCTTAATAAGACTCAAAAGGCCTCACGTGCCTCTAAAATTGTTAGGACTTCCTTGTCTCCCACTGGCTCCAAACAATATCTGGTGTTCAAAACTCTTGCTCACCTTCATTCTGTCTGTATTTTCCCTTCCGCACATCTCTTTACTCTTAGAATTGAGGGGGGAAAAAATCACTGTCCTCAGCATGTCTGCTACTATTTAAAAATCACATACACTTCAGGCTAAAAAGAAAATTAGAGTCTCTAGGGGTTCTTAGAAAGTCTGCTTGCACATGTCCAGGGATCGAGAACTCGCTGTATCCTGTGGTTTTCCGTGCTATTTAATACACCTGAAATATGTCTCCCTACAACTTTTTTCTTTATCAGTCCTATAGAACCATATAGAAAAAGTTCTTTCCTGTTCTAGCAGTTCATCAGCTGTGGGAAGATTATGCTGACCCTCTAGGTTTCCCCTTTGCCAACTACATATCCCAGTATTTTCAGTATTCTTGCTTTTCAAACCCTTTGCCATCCTGATCCGTTCCCCCAAAGCACTCTGTAATATGGGTTAAAAACTTAAATGCCAACAGGCATCAGGCAGGAGTGTGAATGTGTGAATTTAACTCGGGGTGTGTCAGAAATGTTGTACAGTAAACATTCAGGAGTAATCCTCTCTTCCGTTAAGAAAATATGTATGTGGGCCGGCCCGTGGCTCACTCGGAAGAGTGTGGTGCTGATAACACCAAGGCCACGGGTTCGGATCCCTATATAGGGATGGCCGGTTTGCTCACTGGCTGGCGTGGTGCTGACAACACCAAGTCAAGGGTTAAGATCCCCTTACCGGTCATCTTTAAAAAAAAAAAAGGAAAAGAAAATATGTATGTGTGTATATATATATATGCTTTTATTTATTTATTCATAAACACATAGCTAGGTCAATCATTTGTTTTCCCCCTTTTAGCAGAGACAAATGTAAAAGAATAGATTAGCTTAAATCTTAAGTCTTAGATCTAAAATTGAAACCTTTTCTACTTAACTCTTCCATATGAAAAAAGGAACAGCACAAACATGATGATCAAGGTCATTGACATTTGGCTACAGCGTGAGGGTGACAATAGCTTACAATAGCAATCCTAAAAATCTGGAGGGAGAGCTCATGCATAATCTGAAGAGTCAAGAGTGTTTCCACGTGGCAACGTGACCCAACATTGTTAGAGCTTCCAGCTTCAAACCAGCCTGGGAATCCGTTTTGGTCTTGTTTGTTTTGTTTTTTTGTTTTTTTGGGGTTTTTTTTTTGTCTTTTTGTCTTTTTTCGTGACCGGCAACGGATCGCAACCCTCAGTGTCACACCCGTACCAGACCGGGACCGGCAACGGGATCGCAACCCTCGGTGTTGCCCCCGCTCCTCACTCAGCCGGTGAGCGGCTGGTCTGCATGTGGGATCCGAACCCTCGGCGGGAGCGCCACCGCACTTCCCAAGCGGCGCACTGTAGCAGCGCGCCACCGGGCCGGCCCGTCTTGTTTGGTTTTTTTATGTGATATTTTCTGATTTTTGAATTTGGTTTCTCATTGAAAGAAAGATAAAAGGGAGGAGGGAGGGAAGAAAGGAGAAAGAAAGAAAAAGAGAGAGAAAAAGAAAGATAAGACGCTGTGTGTCAATACTGTGCTAGCCAAACAAAACACGTAAATGCACCTGTAGACCAGACAAAGCAAATTTGTAATTCCTGCTTACCAGTCACTGCTATAGATGTTGTTTTCAAACCTGAAGCCCGTTTGGCAGAAGTGTGGCACAAAAGAGGCACAGCCGGGCTAAGGAGGCTGTGCAAGGGCTGAGCTGGCACCAGGTCCCAGGGCAGTATCTAGCGAGCCAAGTTCAGCAGTAGCTCCTGCTGGAGCAAGCCAGGAAGGACCTGGGGCCCACAAGGGCACGGGCGGTGGGCATGGCTTAGAGGTCTGGAATTCGGAGGCAGCCAGCTAAACTGGAACCAGTTACATGGCAGGAGGTAGACGACAGGCAAGAAGGCAAGAGACAGATAGTAGAACCAGGGCAGACAGCAAGGCTGGCTTGATGCTGAATTATTAGTCTAAACTTCCTACATTCTTTATGCCAAGAAGCAGGATTGTGGTGGGAGCATGCACATTATCACCAGGCAATTTTATTCTTTGCCTAAACCCCCTAGAGACTAAGGATTATTAGAAATGTATAAATAGAGGGCCATCTCGTGGCGCACTTGGGAGAGCCTGGTGCTGACAACACCAAGCCAAGGGTTAAGATCCCCTTACCGGTCATGTTTTATAAAAAAAAAATTAAAAAGGGCTTGCCCGGTGGTGCACTGGAGAGTGCGCCGCTTGGGAGTGCGGCTGCACTCCCGCCGAGGGTTCGGATCCCATGTGGAGACCGGTTCCCGCTCACTGGCTGAGCGCGGTGCAGGCGCAACACCAAGGGTTGCGATCCCGTTGCTGGTCCCTGGTACGGGCGCGACACCAAGGGTTGTGATCTCATTGCCGGTCCCTGGTACGGGCGCGACACCGAGGGTTGAGATCCCGTTACTGGTCAGTAAAAAAGGCAAAAAGGAAAAAAAAAATTTTTTTAAATTTTAAAAAGAAATGTATAAATAGGAACATATGTATAAATAGAGATATAGGTGTAGATATCCTCTTTAGTTAGAATACAGCAATGATAAAACTATTACAAGAAAATATCCAAAACATTGATACAGCCAAGGCTGGGGAGATTTTATACACACACACATACACACGTGCGCACGCACAGTTTGTGTGTGTGTGTAAGATATATAATCATCTATATAATTATATATAATATATAATAATATATGTTTTTCTCCTGATTAGTGAAAGAGTAAAAAATTAAAAACAGGACTTCATAAGGAAAACAAGGATCCTGAAAAATATGGGTATTTACAGGAAGGAATCTTAGATCAAAACCTTCTATTATACTTCCAGGGCCGGCCCATGGCTCACTCGGGAGAGTGCGATGCTGATAACACCAAGGCCCCGGGTTCGNGTGGTGCTGACAACACCAAGTCAAGGGTTCAGATCCCCTTACCGGTCATCTTTTTAAAAAATAAATAAATAAATAAATAATAAACTTCTATTATAAGTTCAACACTTGAAATAATTATAATTCCAAAATTTTTCCCATACAGCTATTAAATTTTTCCTTAGGAAGTAACATCAGCTGGGCTGTAGTCATTTTTGAATGGAATATGCTCTAAAAACTCAACAGGGTTAATTATGAACCATTATCTGTTTTCCAAAGATAAAGACAGGAAAAGGATCCTGAAAACCTTTATGACGTTTAATACTCACTTTGATCCACCCATACGGTTGAAAGTCGCACTGTGACAACCAAAAGGCCTAATTGATGTTATAATTACAGATTGATAACGCTGAGGAGATTCTGAAATCAACTGTATGAAAGAGAAAGAGCCCAGTGGAAAACCTGGAGGGCAGATGCCACATCACTGAGTTTGCTTCCATGTACCTGATCTGGTGTGGTACCCGGGGGTATGCTGGTACTTAATTAATATTTGTTGAATGAACAAACGTTTCACAATATGGAAAATAATTTAAGGTCTTCCAAGAAAGTTATGAGTGAAAGTCCCCTCNCAGATTTGTGCCCGACATGCAGTAGGTGCTTGAGAAATATTTGAACTGTGAAAGAACGCCAGATTCCTTACAACAGATATGATTTAGTCTATACACATGTGATATATAACTGTCAACTTTATTCCTACTTTCAAATATATATGCATTTACAGAAAGACCAGGACACTTTTGTTACATTCATATATCTCATAGTTTTTGTCTGACCAGCATATATTACTATAGTACCTAACTTCAAATTTTTTATAGATAGGTTTCATAAACTCAGTAGAGATGTTAATTATCTTTAGATGAGTCATTATTTGCAACACTTGAGCTACAAAATTTTTGACAGTTCTCTTCCAAAAGAGATTAAATTTTGTTTGAATTTTTAAATTTTATACTCAAAATATGTGACATTTATTTAAAATACACAGCATAATAATAAAATAAACATTCTTTTTTTTTTTGTCTTTTTTTATCTTTTTCCGTGTCCGGCAACAGATCGCAACCCTCGGTGCTGCTCCCGTGGCTCGCTCAGCCAGTGAGCGGGAACCGGTCTGTTGTGGGATCCGAACCCTCGGGCGGGAGCGCCGCCGCGCTTCCCAAGCGGCGCACTTATCCAGTGCGCCACCGGGCCGGCCCTAAAATAAACATTCTTGAACTCACTATACCAAGAACCAAGTCATTATCAATAGGTAGATTTATCTATTTATTTCCCGCTTGCTCTAATCTCCAGAGCTCA
>NW_007742453.1:0-1047 GCF_000696425.1 Galeopterus variegatus
GTGAGACCATGGCCCCTCCCCCAGCTGTGCCACCCCTACAGGACCTTGTCCCCTCCTCTGCTAGACAAGATGTGTTAGGGGTCATCAAACACCTGTCCCCACCCATTGTTAACGGCTCTTTCGTTTCTCACCTGCAGACCACTTGCCCTGAGGCACAGCCCATCGTGTGCAGGACAGGACAGTCTTAGGGACACGACCACAGTGGATTCAGAGTCGCTCTGTCTGACCGGCTCTGTGGCTTGTCCTCCCACTAGGAAAATGCCCTCCTGAAGTCTCCTCAAAACCCCTGAAATTAGGTTTCGGTTGGGTTGTTCCCACAAGTTTAACAGAATGATCATGAGGTCCGGCATCTAAATTGAGAATAATACAGGATTGAGCTGTGATTTCTGCTAAAACTTCATTCTAGAATCATCTGTCTTCATTGAAACAAGACAAAACAAAAAAGCAAAAATCAAAATGTTTGCTTGTTTTCAGAACTCTGATAACTCCTTCATGATTTTTAAATGATCATAACCAATGACTGAGCATCTCAGTAGCGTGGTTTGTTTTATCCAGACTCAGCAGGAGACCAGAAAGTGCTTTTGGGTCCCTTCCTGTGACGCGTCACTTGGTGTAACCCACTTGGCATGAACACGTCCTCCTTCAGGGTGGCAGAAGCAGAGTGAGGACATAGNATTTTGATTTTTAAAATCTGATCTACATGTAGCTAAACAAAGACAGAAAAGAAGAAAATTTGATTCAATGTCATTCTTGTTATTTCCAAAAGCCACAGCCACGTGGGGTCCTGGCTGTGCTGGAGCTATCCGGACAGTCTCCAAACACCTTCACACTGTCCCCTCCGTTGTCCCATCAGTCTGCCATCCACTGCTATGTGGATTCTGTGGGACGACTCCGTGTCCTTAGTTACTCTCCCCTTTCTTCCTCATCAAGCTCCACCGCATCTGAAGATCCAAACTTCTACTTTGTGTGCACCATGATTTTCTTGAGGCATCTCTCTCAGAATCTCAGGCTGTGACGTGATGCCTACCTCTTCCCTTGTCTTGAAGC
>NW_007742453.1:2081-6446 GCF_000696425.1 Galeopterus variegatus
GACGCATTCTGATTTACGCTGAGCATTCGTCGTTTATTTTCCAAAGACTTATAGTCCCCAGCCAGTGCTTGTCTTTGTCATACTGACATGAACGTCAAAAAAAACCTCCACTTTCTCCTCGTCCCTATCATATCCACCTCGGCCACTGAGTCAGCCTGGCTGACACCGTGTCCCACGGGTCACAAATCCAAAATGAAAGGCCTCCGTGAAATATTTTCTGACCCAACAACGGTGGCTTAGCGTCCCCTTTGCTGTGCATCCATCAGCACGTTGCTTTTGTCAACAACACGCAGCAGCTCTGTTGCTGGTGTGTTATTTGTTCCTCACTAGGGAAGAAAGCCACGCCTCTCTGTATTATATAGATCGTGTCACAAGATGTGGAGGGAGGTCCGTTTCCGTTGTGCTATCAGACAGTATCTCCTCGTCTGGGTGCTGGGCCACACACACGTGCACAGCTGCTGCGACAAGTGCAATCCTCATAAAAAGGAATAGTACAGAATAGTACGGGGAAAAATCAAATCCTTAATGTCTTCCTAACCTAACCTCTTCCTTAAAAGTATTCACTTAATATTTTCACGTATGATATTCCAAATACTTTCAGTGCATTCCAACCACCTATCGATAATGGTAAAAATCCATAAATAAATAATCACTGTAGTTAATGAGCACTTTCTGCATTCCAGACACTCTTCTGAAAGTGTCCACAGTTTATCACATTGAGTGCCCACAGCATCCTGAGGCAGATGCTAGGTTATTTCCATTTTATCTGTGAGGAAACTGAGGCACAGAAGAATTTTAAAAATTTGCTCATGATACCAGAGGTTGTAAGTGGCTCAGTTGCATTGCAAATCCAAAGCCATGTTCTTAACTACCTAAAGAGGCTGAGAGAGAGAGAGAGAGATGCTGAGAGAGAGAGAGAGAGAGAGAGAGAGAGAGAAAGAGAGAGACAGAGAGAGAGAAAGTCACAATTTGCAGCTCTTCTGCCCACCCCTTACACACCTTGTTGTAGGTGAACAGTGTCTGGCATGGACTGTCCACTGGTGATAAGATGAGAGGGACTCAGTGAAGGTGTGCTGGGCACATGTGTCACTGAAAACCAGGAGAACATTGGGGTGCAGCCACGGAAGCTTACGTGAGTGGGTGGGACAAACAAGTGCAAGCGCGGCCCGCACCTTCCACATCCCACCACCGTGAAGCCTCGCTGCCATCAGCGCTTTCCCAGGACTCAGACACAGTGCGGGAGGTGCAAACCTGAGCTGAGTGAAACACCAGAATTTACAGAAAAAACCTTGAACCGACTGTCTAACATTAATTAATATAGATGAAATTCTAGCAGGCAGGAGGGAGCTAGTAATTATGTTCAGTTATAGAAAAATAAAGATATGGTTTTTGTACTTGAGTCAGGAGACTGAGAAATCAACACCTACTGTTGTCTTACACACACACACATAAATACTTATGTATCTACCCACATGCATGCATAAAACACACACAGGTGACATATATCCAGAAAAAGAAAAAAAAAAAAAAAACTGAAAGAGAAAAGACACATCTGGCCACCTGGCCTAATCTCTTTGTTAACTGGAGGTCCACATAAGTATATTTGCTAGAAAAAGAGATATTATTGGCTCAGAGCCCTTGGAGAACATCCCTGGCTAAAGTGCAACTTATATTAGATAAAACCCACATCTAAGGATTGCTGAGGCACGATGCCCTGCAGAACGTCACAGGGGCTCCATAGTTTGGTAGAATCTGAAACGGACGTATTTCGTAATTCAAGTGCTCTTTCTTTGTGTGGCGTGACCACACGTGTCTTTAGAGGCCTTGTGTCTTAGGTGGGGCCAGCGGCTGCATGTCTGCTGTAGAATGTGGTTCTGCTCAGTTTCCTGACTGTGGCGCTGCTGCACGCAGAGGGAATTCAATCCCACTTCCTGGAGGGGAGGAGCCAAGTGCCTGTGGACGTGCATATGTTAGAACCTGCACGACTAATGAGGTTTTGGGGGAAGACGGTCTAAAGCCATGTGAACAATCCTGCTTCTCCTTCACGTTCCTCCTGCTGATTTTAGCATTCATCGGCGAATCAGTAATTACTACTGCGATGTTTTTATGATGATTTTTGATGTATCTCAGTCATTCTACATTAATAAGAACTCTTCTATAAAGAATTATCCCTTCTCTCCCAGCTGTCTAATTATTTAATTAATTTGTTTATTTAATGATTTATGTCCAATATAGACCCATGGATGTTTATTTTACACTCTGAGTTATAAACTAATACTGTCATTATATATTTTGATGATCAAATTGCTCCACATTTGGCCATTGATAGTCCTTTGGGTTGGCTCCCGTGCTTGTCTTTCTGACATGCCCCATTTTTTTTTTAGTACTTTCTCACTTTCTTACACCACAAAATGCTCCAGGCTTATGTTGAATGTTCTCTGAGCCCCAGCCCTAGAATAAAGCCTTTGTCTGAAGAGCGGGGAGCCAGGTGCACTGTGGTTTCTGGGTCGCCGCTGCTTCTGGGTTCTTTGGGTAAACATGACTAACTGGGGTGCAAGGTCTACAGGCAGGACTCTGTCTGGGGACTCACTGCCTCTAGATAAAGCAGTTTGCCAGAGGTGCTCGGGGCAGCTCCTCGCCCCACTCACTCAGTGAGGTTATGTTGTCCATCTGGAGCTTAGCCATGCTCACATGTCACAGTCTGCATTCTGTCCTTGGATCTGCCAACTTGGTCATTGTCTCACACACACACACACACACACACACACACACACACCAACATGGTTATTTTCACACACACACACACACACTTGGTTATTTTCACACACACACACACAACAACATGGTTATTTTCACACATACACACACATACACACACACCCCAACATGGTTATTGTCACACACACACACAAACAAATTTGCAAACAGAAAAGTTCGCTCTCTGTGTTGTACAATTCTATGGCCTTTGACACAGTCATAGAGAGTCCCACTATCAAAAAGACTCACTTCTATCAGCCCTTTTAGACAAATCTTCCCTTCCATCCAGCAACCATCAGTTTTCCATCCTGGTAATTTTGCCTTTTTTAGAATGTCACATAAAGGGTACCATATAATATGTAGCCTTTTGAGACTGGCTTTTTCTTTCTTAACAAAATTCAATTAGGCTCCGTCCATGCTCTTGTATGAGTCATTAGTTGACTTCTTTTTATGGTTAAGTCATCTTCTATTACACGGACGTACCAACGTTCCTCATTCATTCTACACTTGGAGGACATACGCGTTGCTCTCAGTTCTGACTGTGCCTCATCTGTGACAGAGCTGCCATGAGCATTCTTGTGCAGGCTTTTTCAAGAACATGAGGTTTCTAATAAATCAGATGGCAATTTTGCCCTCCAGGAAACATGACCGGGGTGTTAATACAGCAGGTGGTACAGAGACCTTGACCACCTGGGGCCGTGAATAGTTTCTTCCAGAGAGCGATGCTAAACCTGAGAGAGAACAAGGGACGAGGGCCTGGCCAAGCAGTCCCGTGGGAAACTTATTTGGGTTTATCTCATGTGAAGCTCCCTCAGCTTCTTGAGTCCACGTTTGTGATATTTGCCAAATTTGGGGAGTCTTCAGCCGTTAGCTCTTTAAGTACTTTCTAGGTCCTGCCATCTTTCTCTCCTTCTCTGCCTCTGAAGATACGAATGCCGGGTCTTTTGTTATGATCCCTCAGTCGCTGAGGCTCCGTTCATTGCTTCAGTCTATTTTTTCTGTGCTGTCAAGATTCGGTCATTTCTGTTGTTCCGTCCTCCAGTTCACAGACTCTTTCCTCCATCTCCTCTGTTCTGCTGGGCCCGCCCGTCCACTGAGCTTTCAGTGTTTGTTATTGTACGTTTCGGTTCTTACATCTCCATTTGGTTCTTCTTTGCTGGGATTTCTGTATTTTGCTTTGGTTTCTGGTCTTTTACTTATCACAGGTGTGTCTGTAGTTGCTTGGTGACGTGCTCCCTTGTGCCCCTTTACGATCCATGCCGGGCAATTCCCACATCTCTGCTTTCATTGGTTTTTTACTTGAGAAGTTCCTGCTTCTTGGCATGACTAGTGATTTTCACTTGAAACCTAAAATTTTATATGATGTTGATACTCTGGAACTTATTTAAACTTTCCATGACAGCTTACCCCCTCCCCCCCGGCATCTTCCCTGCAGGGTAGAGGCTGGTTTGCCTCATTACTGTGGGGGCCTGAGGCAGACGTCCAGGTCCCACGCTCCACCTTCATGGGAGGCTCCTCTTCCTACTGAGTGTGAATTTCAGACCCCCCATGGTCTGCACTGACACCAAGGGGGGGTGTCATTAGCAGGCAGAGGGGGTGGGAGTCCCA
>NW_007742453.1:7773-9283 GCF_000696425.1 Galeopterus variegatus
TCATCTCTATTGACGCCGAAAAAGCATTTGATAAAATCCAGCACTCATTCATGACAAAGACTCTTTATAAATTAGGTATAGGCAGTTAATTTTTTTGAGTGCACCTTTTGCTATAACTTCAACCATTTCTGCCTGTCATTGATTGATAAATGGCCTTATGACGTTCTCTGTCTTTTTTTCCTGAGTGACTAGGGGCTGGGTCCCCTCTTCCCTCGAACTTCTCACATCTAGAGCCACCTAGGCTCTGTTTTGAGGAATTTTCAGATTGATGTTCTGTGTCAGGTCCTGCGGAAGTCCTTACGGTGGCTTCACACTCAGTTTCTGTTCACGGGACCTGAAGGTCGTAACATCGGGCACCTGGTTAAAGGTGAAGAGAAGGAGAGAGACAGTGAAAGCTGGCCCAGTAATGTATACATGAGGAAGTCAGTCCAGATGGACGGTCCTAGGAGGTGTGTTAGGGGAACTGCGCACAAGCGTCTTCGTGAGTTTGTGTATCCCGCACGCTCAGGAGAGTGCCTGAGGTGTTTTACACTTAATTCTATTGAGAACTATATTGGCTGCTACTAAGAGCCAAGAAGTGTGGTATCCGTTTCTTCCTACAAAGCTTAACAAATTGAGTTTGGCCAGTCCGCAAAGGGTGACGTGCTCACTTATAATTGCATTTGTTCTCATTTATAGCGTGTCGAGCCCTGGCATTTCTGAAGGGATACTGTCATCGGTGTCCGTGCTAGCAAACCACGGATGTCTGCACATGCGTGTCAAACCCTCTGCATGGGGAGTAACAGAAGCCTAGAAAAAGCAAAGGAAAAACCAACACACATCAGGAAACCAGAACCTTGGGCAAGTGAGAACAAGAAAAGACGAGGGAATTAATGCTTATTGAGCAATACCTGTGGGTTTACATCCGTCTGTTCCTTTACTTACTCATTAACTCACCTGTTGGTCGAGCGCTTGCCTCTGAGCAGCTTCTGGAGGCACAGCAGTTAGGGTGCTGGTGAAAACAGACCTGGCTCCATAGAAAGCAGAGTTCACCCAATCGAGACAGATAACAGACGTGTCATGACACATCCGGCAGGGAATCGCGCAACAGTGAGAGGAAGGGAAAGATGTTGGACAAGACACGGAAGAAAGTTAAAGGTATAGCTTAGATCCAGACCAAACAGCCCAAATGCCCGGCTCAAGGTAAACAGTTCCTGAATTTTCAAACAACTGCTCTGAAAATAGAGAATATCTGAACTGAGAATACAGGTCGGCCAGCTGTGCAAGACACACTGTGCTCCTCCCACAGCCTGGAGGCTAACATCACGTAATGCCTTGAACAGCAGCCTTTAGTTGCTACACAAAGGCCCGTAGGATTTAAAATATCCAAGGGTCAAAGGTATGTGCATGTCGCACAATGCTCCTGACTGCGAAAGCAGGCTTCACCTCAGAAATCCACGTATTTTCAACTATAGCACAAAGGATTTCTCACATCCTTGTCTAAAGCCGACATGTCTTTTATTAACTGTGG
>NW_007742453.1:12370-13082 GCF_000696425.1 Galeopterus variegatus
GGGGAGGCCCCTCGGGTGGGAAGAGCACATGCCTTTCACTTGCAAAGACACCCTCACCTGCCCCTCAGTGGACCTGGTGGCTGAACCCCCTTCCTTTTCCTTCCCACACTCTGACACATCTTCTCTCACCCACCCCACCCTCCCACCACACCTCATTCTCCACAAAGGCCACAAGATTTGCCCTAAACTTCACGGAGAATCAGAAGCACGTGGACACCAGCTGTCACAGGCCTCTGATAAACCAAGTGACGTCTGTGTCTGCAACGCTGATATTCCTCAGGAAGCTCGCAGAGTGACGCTTCCACATCCCATTCTAGATAGTCTGCAATTCCTTAACTTGCTCACTTGAGTCATAAAAATGCGCCCTTTCTATGCAGTCTTCTGTAATTTGCTCTATTTAATCAGAATTGTGTTTATAAGTTTCATTCATGTGACTGCTTAAAGCTACAGTCCATTTACTTGCGTGGCTGTATTATATTTCCAACCAGTAACTGTGTTATAATTTGTATGTTGTCTTTGATGGTGTTGTGAGGCACCTGCCCACAAGAAATGCACTTACACGCCACTCGTGCAGAAAAGGGAAGTTTACTCACTCCAGCGGGCCAGCGACCGTCTCCCAAGGAGCAGCCAAGGAAGAGCGGCATCGGGCTTTGGTCTTGTAGGGTTTTTTTTTTTTTTTTTTTTTTTGTCTTTTGTCTTTTTTCCGTGTCCG
>NW_007742453.1:14082-21647 GCF_000696425.1 Galeopterus variegatus
TATGAGAAGGTCAACAGTTTCTCATGCAGAAGCGGGGGTAGTCTGCAGGTCAGACAGGGGGCAAAATGGAGTTACCTAGGTTAAGCAAGCAATTCTACAGAAGCAGATAGCATATGTTATGAGGGTGTAGGGAGCTCTATTTCAATGGCATGTGGACCATTTACAGCTTTTATTTTATATGATACGTATTACTACCACTGGTATTTTTAGGCTCTATTTTTGTAAGCTCATTGAGATATAGTTTGAATATAACACAGTGTCCACCCTGCGCATGTGTGTACACTGTTGATGTTACACAGCTGTGCAACCTCCAGCACAGCCACAGGACAGATTTATGACACCGTTGACAGTACCCTGTGCTCCGCATCTAACCCCTGCAATCACCAATCTGACTTTTTTTCTCTATGTTTGCCTTTTCCATGATTTCATATAATTTAAGTCACACAGAGCATGTCGTTTTTTGTGCCTGGATTCTTTGGCTTAGCATAATGTTTTGGAGATTTATTCATGAGTGAGTGAGTGTGAAACACACATGCTGATTTCCTCTGCTCTCACCGCACAACGGTCAACACAGAAGACTCATGTGTGGGCACTTCTGCTGCTAGCAAGCAATTCTCCAGCCGGCACCAGCAGGGTGTCCTCCAATTTGATCCTGACACTACCTGAACACAGCACCGGATCCCACAGGTTGAGGGCTCAGACCCCAATGTTGCCCCTCCCCCCAGATGCCAGTCACAAGTCCAGGCCTCTGGAACTTTGGACCAACCACCTATAAATCAGTCTTCCCACACCCCCCTCCTTGGGTGTGACTGGTTTGCCTGAGTGGCTCGCAGAACTCAGGGAGACACTTATGTTTACTGCTGTATTATAAAGGACATTAGAGAGGACACAGATGAAGAGACAAACAGGACGAGGTGTGGGGCAGAGGTGCGGAGCTTCCATGCCGTCCCCAGCTGCCTCCCTCCTGAAACCTCCACGTGTTCAGCTATCCGGAAGCTCTCCAAACTCAGGCCCCTGCATGGAGGCTTCGTGACACAGGCATGATTGATTAAGTCATTGGCCGATGCAGATCAGCTTAACCTTCAGTCCCTCTCCCCTCCCTGGAGGTTCGGGGTGGAACTGAAAGTCCTGCCTTGGTCCTTCCTGTGACCAGCCCCCGCCCTGAAGCTACCTAGGGGCTGCCAGTCATCAATAGCATAGGAAAAGGCTCTCACCAGTTTGGAGACCTCAAGGATTTTAGGAGTTGTGTGTCAGGACCCAGGGATGAAGAGCAAATGCATATTTGACAACATCTCACCCATAATGTCCCAAGTTCAAGCAGTTCACTCATTTTCATTAGAGCATCATTCTGTTGTCTTTGTGGGTTCTCTCCACCCATAGCTTTTTCTTTCACTAACGTTTGGTCTCAACATTGAGTTCTCTCACTTTTTTTTTTTTTGTCCTTAGTATTTTTATTTTTCTAATATCTTAATTAAAGACTCCACTGATATATTTTATTAGCTATATGCAAGATTTGAATTTTTGTTTTTATCTTGCAATGAATTAAAGTTTCTTTTGATCAAATAACACTTTTCCCCTTAAAGTCTATTTTGTGTGATGTTAGTACGGTTATTACAGCTCTCCTCAGATTAGCAGCCGTCTGATTTATCTGTTTTTCATCCCTGCTTTCAGACTTTCTGGAAGTTGGAGCTGTGTCTCCGGAAAAGCATGCAGGGAGAGGATAAAACAATCTACAATCACTACATTGTAACTTCCTGTCCAATCCTTTTACGTGTATTGTGATTAATTATATATTCAGTTCTATATTTATCACTAAATTTTGCTTTATTTATGCTCATCTTTTCCTATTTCTTGCCTTCTTTTAGTTTTATTGAATACTTTTGTATTCCATATTTTTCCTACTAGTTTGAAGGCTACAAAATCTATTTCTTCTCTCTTGTTATTTTACCAAGAGCACTAACAATGTAAATATCTACAGATAACCATTATCATGGCCTCTGCCCACTAAATGCTACTGCTGGGACATGCTTTAGTTAAATCGCTTGTTCCTACGCCCCATGAAGTACACCGTTTCCTTGCTTTACATCCAGAGTCCCTTTACTTTTCCCTTTATTTATTCAATATAAGTCGGAATTCAATAATGCTCACCCTCTCTCTTTTATCTAAGTACATTCTTGATATTGTGCTTTAACCTCTGCCAATTGGGATAAAATATGACTATTTTTGTCCAAAATTATGCCACTGAAAGGACTGATTTGCTGAGTATAAAATTTCAATATGCTGACAGTGGCAATGCTTTCTCTAGGTAATTTTGAGATTTAATTCCACTGTCTCATGGTTGTTCACTGTTGTAGTTGAGAAGTCAGCTCTCAAACTAATTGCTATTTTATTCTGGGAAATCCACTTATACTTTCTGGATAATTTTAAGATCTTCATCTGTCTTTAGGATACTGCAAATTCACCGTAATCTATTTAGATGAATTTCTTTGCACCTTTTCTAAATATAAGGCTTGACGTCTTTCAGCAATTCTGGAAAACTCCTGGCCCTCACCTTTTCGATACTCTCTTTATTTTCTCCTGCAAACCTCTGACCGGTCATGCGTGTGATCTCGCTGTTCCCTCCCTGTCTCTGTGGCCCAGTCTTCCTTTCATATTTGCAGCCTTCCTCTCTCTGTGCAGTCTTCTGGATTACATGTTTGGTTTTCCCTCTCAGTTTACCAGTACACCTTGGAGTGGTCTACAATTTGGTGTTAAACTTTCCATTTTTAATATCTATATAAGAGATTCGCTATGACGCAAAAGCCAAGTCCGGCTCATCACCTGTTTCTGTAGGTAAAACTTATTAAAGAGGACTTCACCACTCATTCACGTCTACCTACAGCAGCTTCGCGCTCCAAGGACAGAGTGTGCAGTTGCCACAAAGCCACCCGGCCCCCATCTTACAGAAAGTGTTTGTCTGCCTTCGATTACATCATAATTTTAATTTTAGGGGATCTATTTTATTCTTATTCAAATATATTTGGTCACTTTAAAATTTTTCTTGTTAGTCATTTTTAACCGCTTTTATTTCTTTACACAAGTTAAACACTAACTTTAACCTGGTGCCATTGGGAACACGGGTGCTGACGTGTCACAGACCCCGACGTGACCACTGTGCAATGAAAACGGAGCATCCAGCAGAGCCAAGGCAGGGCTGGGAGTGGCTCGCAGGGCCCACATCACACCAGTCTCAGGCTGCTTATGCTGCTGTCACAAAGCCCCTAAGATGGGAGGGCCCGTTAACATCGGGCACTGATTTCTCACAGTGCTGGGAGCTGCAACTCCAAGATTACGGCGACAGCAGATCCAGCATCTGGAGAGGGCCTGTTTTCTCACAGGGTAAAAGGTTGGAGGGGTGGACCCCACGTCCTCGTGCAGTGGAGGGATGAATGTGGGGTCCTCACACGGTAAAGGGATGCATGACACGTCCTCACACGTGGGAGGATGGAAGGGCACCGAAGGGACACACTCGTTCCCTCAAGCCTGACAGCAGGGTCTGTGCACAGCTGCTAGGGGCAGGGTTGGGAAGGCGGTGGGCAAACTTGATTAACAGGTACACCGAGGAGATGTAAAAGTACAAGGAAAAACTGGGATCAACCTCACTAGTCACGTTTCTGGGAGGCCCTGGAAGCGTTGCGGGGAAAGGCTTCCACGTGGACGGACTCTGGCTACTGCACCTGACCGTCCACGTTCAAAGACGGAGAAGTGTGTGGAAGCTGGTGGCACACACCCGCGGTCAGTGCAGATGGCCTGGCCAGGCACTGGTGGGACATAAGCCAGACTGACAAGACAAGAAGTTGAGCAGAGGCTGTGGATGGACGCTGGGACCTGAGTTTGGAGAGAGAAGGTTTTGTGCCACATGTCATTGCCACAGACAGCACCTGTCGCAGGAGCGGAACCAACAGCAACGTGGACAAAATAAAAGGATATAGTCAAAAATAGCAAATTCTGCACAGAGGTAAGGTAGGAAATACAAATGGCATTGGTTGGATGTTGTACGGTTCCCATTGTTTTAATTCATAGATTGATGATGATCTTGGTAAAAACAGTTTTAATGAGACAAAATTGGGCAATATTAATTTCCAGTATAGAGGAAAAATATAAATTTAAAAATTATTGTTCGAATCACAGTAGAATGTCAACAATTTAAATATCAGTTCTACAGCCTGGGTGTTTTGAAGAACATGACTGAAGATCATGGGTTCACTCTGTTTTGTGCCACATGTCATTGCCACACACAGCACCTGCCACAGGAGCAGAACCAACAGCAATGTGGACGAAAGGGCGTGGCCGGAGGTGAGTAGCTGCTGTCATGGGGGCCTCTGGCAGCAGGCAGGTATCAGGACCTGCCCTCCCAGCCCAGCCGGACGCCTGCAGAGGGCACGTGCACGGGGAATGGGTCTCTGTCCTTCCGGCAGCTCCTCAACCTGCCTCTTCTTTCCCTTCATGAGTCTTGAGTCTTTCAAGTCCTGGGTCTTGCTCCCTGATTACCTCCGTCCTGGCATCTGCCTCCCAGAGGGAAGGAGGAGGGATGCACATATTTGTCTCCATAGACCCTTCCCCACAAGCAGAAAGGAATGACCACTTCAGCTGGCTGGACACGGGGACCTCGGTCCTGCAGCTGCGAGGAACTGAATCTTGCTGCAGCGCAGACCAGTTCCCCCCACGTGGCCTCCCCACTGGAGCCCACCCCACCCACACCTTGACTGCAGCCCGCGAGGCCCCGATAGAGGCCCCAGCCGGCCCACCCAGACCCCTGACCTACAGAACTGGAGTTAAGGCCTGCGTGCAGACTTGAGGTGCTGGACTTGTGTCCACTCGTTACACAGAAATAGATTATATGGCAAGCCAAGGATGGGGCATGGGGTGGGAGAGTAACCAGGAAGGGCGTTGGGGAATGCAGTAATACTCGAGGGCAAAATGGTTGGAGTAACAAGGAGTTGATAATATTTCAACAAAAAATATCCCTTTTGTCTGCAGTAAAGATGGGAAAGGAAGAAAAAGAGGGGAAAAGGGCTTGTTGAAATGGGAGAAAAGGGAGGGACAGTCCTAAAGACCTGCCTTGGGGTTTGGGTTTTGTCCTACCACAGTGGACAGCCATCGAGAAGTCATCCTTGTGAGAAGAGCACAGCTGCATTTTCATTTTTAATGCTCATTTTGACTACAGTGCAGAAAACGACATAAAGGAGGCAGGATCATCGGATTGGAGTGTTTGGCTCCTGGGTCAGCGTGGCTTCGCTGCTCACAGATCGATGGATGGTTTAAGACGTGTGACTGGTTTAGAGACAACAGCCCAGTGTGATTCATTGAATGAAAATGTGAGAAAAGTGAAAGACGCAAAGAGGCAGCTTCTTCTTTCTGGGCTCAGGACAGAGGACGGGCACAGGAGGAGGAAGAGGCCGCAGAGACAATGGGGACATTGCCTTGGACCACGGTGAGCTCGATGTGCTGAGAGACACGCACAGAGTCACTTCCAAAAGATGACAGATGCAGGGGATGAAGCACAGGGCAGTAGGGAAATGGTTGCCCAGAAAGGCGGGTTCGGGCTGCACCAGCACAGAGATGGATGTTGAAGACACCGACTGCCAGAAACTGCTCAGAGAATGTGTCCGGAGGAGAAAGGGAAAGAGACTGGGACAGAATTTTGTGAAACACCAGTATTTAAATTGTGAAGAAAGCTGGAAGAATCTATTATCATGAAAATAGAAGATAATTATTCAAGAAAAAGGATATAGTCAAAAATAGCAAATTCTGCACAGAGGTAAGGTAGGAAATACAAATGGCATTGGTTGGATGTTGTACGGTTCCCATTGTTTTAATTCATAGATTGATGATGATCTTGGTAAAAACAGTTTTAATGAGACAAAATTGGGCAATATTAATTTCCAGTATAGAGGAAAAATATAAATTTAAAAATTATTGTTCGAATCACAGTAGAATGTCAACAATTTAAATATCAGTTCTACAGCCTGGGTGTTTTGAAGAACATGACTGAAGATCATGGGTTCACTCTGGGCTACGTATAACTTGACCAAATCATAGGATACCCAAGGATCAGCGAGCCCAGTATGATTTATTGAATGAAAATGTGAGAAAAGTGAAAGACGCAAAGAGGCAGCTTCTTCTTTGTGGGCACAGGAGGAGGAAAAGGCTGCAGAGACAATGGGGACGTTGGCTTGGACCACGGTGAGCTCGATGTGCTGAGAGACAGGCACAGAGTCACTTCCAAAAGATGATAGATGCAGGGGATGAAGCACAGGGCAGTAGGGAAATGGTTGCCCAGAAAGGCGGGTTCGGGCTGCACCAGCACAGAGATGGATGTTGAAGACACCGACTGCCAGAAACTGCTCAGAGAATGTGTCCGGAGGAGAAAGGGAAAGAGACTGGGACAGAATTTTGTGAAACACCAGTATTTAAATTGTGAAGAAAGCTGGAAGAATCTATAATCATGAAAATAGAAGATAATTATTCAAGAAAAAGGATATAGTCAAAAATAGCAAATTCTGCACAGAGGTAAGGTAGGAAATACAAATGGCATTGGTTGGATGTTGTACGGTTCCCATTGTTTTAATTCATAGATTGATGATGATCTTGGTAAAAACAGTTTTAATGAGACAAAATTGGGCAATATTAATTTCCAGTATAGAGGAAAAATATAAATTTAAAAATTATTGTTCGAATCACAGTAGAATGTCAACAATTTAAATATCAGTTCTACAGCCTGGGTGTTTTGAAGAACATGACTGAAGATCATGGGTTCACTCTGGGCTACGTATAACTTGACCAAATCATAGGATACCCAAGGATCAGCGGCTGCGAGGGACGGGTAAAGACCGGGAGGACCTGGGGTATCCCGTGCACATCACACTACAGGGCTGATGAGAGAGGAGCAGGAGGGAAGAGTCACAGAGCACGTCTGAAAGTACAGGTTGACCTAAAAGGACCAGGGAAGACCCTTACCTACCCCCACAGCCCAGACAGTCGGATGCTCCTTGTCACAAAGCCTGGCAGATCCCCAGCACATCGAGCTCAGCACAGACTTCTGAATGATGACAATATGGGGTAAGACGAGAGCCATTCCCGCTTGTGAATTCTGTGGTTTTAACAGATACCTAGCTTATTACAGCCCATACCATGGGGTGTCCCAAAGAGCATGTTTAGTTTATATTTTTACATTTTGTCTACTAAATTACCTTCATTTCCGCCCTGATCACTTGAGGAATATTGAAATTCCACCCATACATTCACAAAATGAAGTAAATTGTTAAAGGGATTTTAATACAAATGAACAATACAAAAAAGAAAAGAAAACAACAAAAAAGCAAACAAAGCTGTACAGTGATACAAATTAACCACTTCATCTATTCTGTATTTTTATGCCTGATGCTAGTACGTATCACCCTAAAATCAAATAACAACAGGCATCATTTCTACCTAGGAGACACAGCTTTGATTTGCATGCGTGATTTAAATTAACTATGTTTACCATATTATAATTTAAAAATAATAGGAAGGAAGGAAGAAAG
>NW_007742454.1:0-1147 GCF_000696425.1 Galeopterus variegatus
TTCTATGGGTAGGGAAATATTGCCCATTTATAGGTTGATTTTCCAAGCAATGATTCATGTGAGCCATTTGGAAGAACAAAATAGAGATGCCCAAATTCTAGGCATATGATAGTTTTCTGGACATATACCCATTGTCTCAGCTCTGCTCTTCCTCATTTTAATTGAAGCAAAACGCAGACATACCAGTAATCAGTAATAGGTAATCCCAGCTCGTTGGATTTGTGCCATTCCCGTAATAATCAATTATTCACACTTTCTCTTTATTACTCCATCTCTCAATCTGCCCCAGGTGTTCATTTCTGCATGTGCAAATACCTAGAGCTATGGGTAGCACATAGAGCCTGGTGAAGGTGTCTGGACACATCTCAGCTTGGTGGGCTCATAGCAGCAGCAGACACAATCTAAGAGGAGGAATGAGAAACATGAGGAGTCACTAGGGTCTATGTTAACAATTAATTTTTAACAAACAGCCATTTCTTTGTTTTATTTTCCACAAAAGTCATCAGGACCGAAACTAATCAATAAATTAATCTATTTCATTTAGCATGGATTGAAGTTGTGCAATGTGGAAATAACATGGTTTTTAAAAAATGACACAAACACTGCCTGGCCTGTAACTTGTTTAAGAGTATGAGCCTTCCATGAGAACGGTGGCTCGAAGGGTTGAGGACATTGGGAGAAACATCAATAGTCAATTAATAATCAAGGCAAATGATTTTGAGTGGTTTTCCTTGCTTTTTGAGTCAACAGATGTTACTGATAATGTTCAGTTGTTGTTCATGGGAGGAGTTAATGCTGAGTTGGAAGTGACTGAAGAATTCGCCTCTATGAATGAGTAGTGTTATGAACTCCTGGAAGATTGCTCTGAAGGTCATTGATTTATCAAGTGTGTGTTGAGCCACTACTATGTACCAGACATTATTCCAGACTCTGGTTGGGATTAGGGCAGTAAATAAGATGAGGGCCCTGTTCTTACGAAGCTTATATTCTCTTGGGATCCAGAGCCCAAGTAAAGGCATTACATATTGATAGGGGCAGGCCAGACCTTCATCAGAAGAATAAGGCTGAAAATAAGGGTAAAAATGCAGGTGCATTGGTGAAGTTTCTCATAAAAGGAGAATAATTTTGATGGTTTTATCAAGTTTGT
>NW_007742454.1:1978-7536 GCF_000696425.1 Galeopterus variegatus
GGAGAGCCAACTGAGCTTTTGCCACTAAGAAGCTTCACATCTTCCAGTGTCAAAAATTATTATTGCTGCTACCTCCAAACCTACAGGTTCTATTAAGCTAGGGAAACAGGCTCCAGGGTGGAGGGCACTTCTTTGAACTTATTAATGCGTCATGTACAGGGCCATCACATGCAGTGGAGCAGCCTGTGTCTTGCACAAAAACACCCCTCCTAAGGGGCAAGTAGGGGCCAAACTCTATTTCAGACTTGGCATGGGGCTTGACTTGGGCTGCCAAACCCAGAGAAAGAGAGGGTTTTATGCACTCCCTTTGCAGGAGAGAGCATCTTTTTGCAATACACAGCTAGGTGAGGCTTTGATGGAAAAGCTGAGCTTTGCCACAGTCCAGAGATTCTCTTGTTTCTTTTAGAAAAGATCAAAGTTATCTTCTGATGCCAAATTAAACAATGATGTAATACATCCAAAAGCCACATTGTATTTGTTTACTTACACCCTGTTTTAATCCACAAAAATTTTCAGGTAGTTCCAAAGCCAGTAAGTGATTTTCCTTTTTGGGTTGCTTCCCCCACTTGCACAAATAATCTGGAGTTTGTTGTATTACAGACGCATATTACTCTAGGTTTTTATTTGAAAGATCATCTAATAAGAGATGCTCTTCTTTCTCCTCAGGTTGGTTAAATTTAGATTTAAGAGGTTCTGCCCCTCAGAAGTTGGACTCCTGAAAAATGCTGAACGAGAACAAGAATCAGAAGAAGAGATGTGATTTTGATGGGAATCCAGTCTTTCTTGATAAACCTTTTCTGATTTGAATTGTCTTTATTCATGGTTATGTTTCTTGACCTTTTGTTTGGAGAACAACTGGCTAAGGACAGCTCTCAGTATACTGTTTGTATTTTTGTTAAAGTATTTGAATTTAAATGTTTTATTTTTAGCTTTGGAGATATTTTAGGTGAGAAGTTCATTTTGCACATAATGCATGTCATGGTATTCAGGGGTTAAAATGACTCTTCCCATGCCATCCAAAGTTTGGTGCCAACACTATTAAAAATACTTTTTATTTGCCTTATAGGTATGCTCAAGGTTCCTGAGCTTGCTACCATGTGTAACTTGTTAAACATGGAATTACACTTGTTTGTCTTGTTGCTGAATGAGAAATAAATGAATGCATGCACCTTGGTATAGGCACCTCAAATGTTTGTTTTTGTTATTTAACTGAACCCCACCATTACATCATGCAGAAGAAACTACATGACACAGCAAGTTCTTTTTGTTAGACATCTCTCTGTAGCACCTGACTTGTCCCATGGGAAAAGTAGGCTAGAAGTCCTCCTGAGTTGTATGGTCTTTCAGAGAACATGAAAGGAATAATCAGAGGGCACATGGTTGCAAAGCCATGAGAAACTGGGAAAGGAGAGTTGGATGTTACTCTAAGAGTAAAAAGTCATCTCGCAATATAGCATGGCCACCTTGCCATCCTCTCTGTTAAAATAGTTGAAGGGTTAAATTAAGAAGAAGCCTTTTATGGGATACTTGGGTAAAAAGTCACAGCTCTTACCTAGTAGGCTGTGGGCTAGGTAGCCTCCAGTGGACAGTGAAGAAATCTTGTTTCTAATTCTGGTTTTATCATTAACAAGCTTCTAGGTCTCTAGCAGTCACGGTGTCCTTCTCTCTGAAGTAAGGGAATTGAATTGAATGAATCATGGGGCCCTTTCTGGCTGTCACATTTTATGAATCTAGAGTCTTTGAGACACTATTGAGGCATGTGGATAGCTAATGCAATATGATGTTAGTCAGAAAGGCCAGTCTCTGCCATGGCAGAAAAGGAAAGGACTGCAGGAATCCTTGAGGGATGACCCAAATGTGGAGTAAAGGGGGCAGCCCATGGGCAGCTGCAGGTGAAATGTGGGCAATTAAATCCTGAAGGCTCCCTGGCATTCCAGAAGCACTGACAAGTCCAGAAGGCCACCTGGTCTGGTCTATATCACAGTGACACTGAAGAGGGAGGTGAGCAGATTCTTCATGTGCAAGAACTGGACACATTCCTTTCACTAGGTAAAGTTTGAAAAGAACAGACATGGGTTCCCAAAGTTTTATCTTGAATAGTACAATACATCTTAGTGTACTTCCGGCATATGAAAATACCCATATATCATGGTTTTCAGGTGATTATGGTGTTTGGTCCCATGTCTGCCCTATATCTCAGGGCTCTTGGCTAGCTCAGCAAGATTCTATGACTTTTGCAAGTCTGGGTTTCAAAGAACTGAGCATGTGATCAGCTGCAGTTACTTGAAGCTGGCATTACTGGAATCTAGGCCTGAGCAGGGACTCCAGGAATAATGAGCATGGACCAGATTAAGGCTGAATTTTGAAAACTGATAATGCAAATATTCTGCAGTCTTTATGAAAGAGCAGAAACATCCACTCCTCCAGTCTCTGCACATGGGGAATATAGATAAGAAGCAACCCAGTGAGTTCTCAGAAGAGGAACATTTGGTTCAGGTCTAAGTCCACTGTCTGGGGCTATCTGTCTCTAGTCCTGGAAACGAGCAATAAATTTATACACCATTATTGAAATTTTATGGTTATGTTATTGGATTTGTATTTTATGACTACCATTTGTATGGAATTAAATGAAAATTAGCAAACTGTGAGCTTGAGCCAAAATGGGATTGTCTGGTTTTTTTCTTTGCATTGTGTTTGGAAGTCTTTGGTCAATAAGTAGAATTTGTAAAGGTTTTGACTTACAAAGAATCATATTTCAGTAAATTTTCTGAAACTACGAAAAATATTTTATAACAAAATATGAAAATTTTGGGCCGATCCCGTGGCGCAGTTGGGAGAGTGTGGTGCTGGGAGCGCAGCAACGCTCCTGCCACGGGTTCGGATCCTATATGGGAATGGCCGGTGTGCTCACTGGTTGAGCGCGGTGCGGACGACGCCAAGCCAAGGGTTGCAATCCCCTTACCAGTCACGAAAAAGACAAAAAAAAAAGAAAAAGAAAAATTTTCAACTCTACAATGTGAGATGAGGAAAATTAGTTTCAGGTTATGCTTACCAACTTGTGGGTGCCAATGGAATCATTCATCCAACAAATGTTTATTAAGCAGTCACCACGTGCCAAGCAAGCAGTGTGTAGTAACTAGGAACATCCTCATCAAACTTACATTCCATGGGAAAAACAGATAATTACAGAGTCAACAAATAAGTTACATCATTTCAGGCAATAATAAGAGGCTTCTCTGACCACCCTAGGGAAAACAGCCGCTTCTGCCTATCCCTGGCCATCATTATCTGAAATTGTAGTGCTTGTATGTTTCTGGAGCCTTTGGCTCTGAAGGAGAAGCCTTTATCAAAGAAGGGGTGAGGATGGGAGTTCCTTTCCTTACTTTTATTTGTATGTCATGCTCAACTCTTCCAAAAACCTGGGCTCTCGATTCCTGAGCAGTTGCCAAACCTCCTTCATGGGTATACCATGCTTCATTTGCGATAACCAAAATGAAGACACCCTGTAAATAAGTCAGTGCATCATTTCTAGTGCAATTGTTGGTGTAGGAAGGACTAAGGGACATTTTATAAAGCAGAAAAACCCCTGTGGATGGAAACCTCTGCAGTTGTACACATCTGAAAGTGAGGATTGGGAGCTGATTATTAAGAAATATCAACCTCAGCTGTTGATGCAATATTCTCCAATCTCCTATGCTTGGGAAACTGAAACCTCTGATTGCACTAATGAAACAGAGTAAGGCTGGGCCTGTGAACCAAACTGACTCCATTTTCCCTGCAGAGGACACTTTGTTACTTTTCCACTCCTCAGTCATGAGACCCATCAGAGCAAATGATTACCCCATGGGCTGCCCTGACAAAACAGACTGAGATAAGAGAGGAAACAGATATTTACTGAGTTGCAAAACCCCTTGCCAAGGCTCGTTTACTATAATTGTAAAAGTTACAGACTAACCTTAAGACCCCTTTAGGAATTCCCACCTGTGCACAAAGCATCAAGGTGACTGCTACAATGACCCCCCTGGGGTGACAATGATGAACACCACTGCCTACTGAGCATGCACCCATGATGCAACCAGAAAGAACAGAACGGACCACCTCCTGTGACACTGGTCTATACCCCTTAACTCCTTTCCCTGTGAAAGACCCTGAACAGCTCCCCTCGAGGGGCTGGACTTATTGTTGCTACCCCCCTTATGCATAAGTCTGTCTCCTCTTTTAATAAAGCCGTTGCTTGCTTTACTATTTGGGTACATTGTTTATTTCTATGACTTTGGAATCCCAGAGCCTAATTTAATCACTGGCAAAAACTAGAAAGCTTTGGGCACCGGAGAGTACTCCAGCTGCAAGAGGCAAGTGGCCACTGGGACTATTTTGCTCCCATGTTTCTGCTGCTGGTAGATCTCTCCTGGAGTCCCCAGCCTAAATTCTGACAAGGCAATGCTTTATTCTCTCTACCTTTCTCTGATTTTCTGAGCCCTCTTCTGTCTGGTTGGATTGTATCCACTTCTGTATAGGTGCACCCTGGAGGGCTCCTGGCTATGCTTTGTTTTTCTGATTTGAATCTAGTTGATACTTTTCTTCTTTATGCTGAAAACAAGGCTAAACTGGACCCCACTGCTCCTCTTTTCTCTTTGTTGGTTTGCTTGGTTAGACACTTAGTTGAGTACTGGTAATCTGAATAAACCTTCCAATTCTTGCATCAACTTTTGGACTTTCAGGTCATTTGTTTAAGGCAAGAAGGCAAGCCGAGCCTGACCTGTCAGTAACACTAACTTCCAGCTTGTTGCTGAAATGGGAGGCTGGATCATGACCATATTGCAATACTCTTGCTCATCATTTTGTCACTATAGGAGCCCATTAATCAAGGCTCATTGATTGTATCTTGAATGTGTATCATTAAGGTGGGGTAGGAATCACTGAATGCTACTCAAGCAGTGAAAATGAAAGCTAAGTAAGGAATTCTCCCCAAATACAAGGAAACAGTATATGAAAAATATGAAAGAAAAGTAAATGCATATGGAGAATATATCCAGAAGTTATATATTTTGTCTAATGTGAATTCCAGATAGAGAAAAATGAGAGAATAGAGGATAGGCATGAAATAATATAAAAAATATCCCTCGGGCCGAGCCCGTGGCGCACTCAGGAGAGTGCGACGCTGGGAGCACAGCGGCGCTCCCGCCGCGGGTTCGGATCCTATATAGGGATGGCCGGTGTGCTCACAGCGCTCACTGGCTGAATAAATAAATGGCAGTGAAGGGAGATTTTTCCTTTAAGCTTGCTTTCAAGAGACACGCAGTGGATACAGTGATTGGGTTTCTGAATTAAAGCAGTAAAAATTTAATCTTTTCTTTAAGTTTAATTTATAAATGTGATTATTCTATTTTTTAAGTCTAGCAAATTTAACACTCAATTTTAAGGACACTTTAGTGTTTGGACACAATATTAAACTTAGATAATTAGATTTCCCTTTAAAAATGTTAAATTGTTTTTATGACTTAAATATTTTTAATATCTTTCTTAAGTATTTCGATTGACAAATCTTCCCAAGTTCT
>NW_007742454.1:7687-21647 GCF_000696425.1 Galeopterus variegatus
GAAAAAGCTGCAGATTTTGAAAATACAAATAGAGTCTTAACTAAGTAAAAATTATTTTGCACTGTCATAACCTAGCATTTCATACATATCCTTAGAGTGTGAGTAATAATATTACCTATTGAGGAAAATGAGTCAGAGGCAATGACAAGTACACAGTAAGTTGGTTCTTTGCATTATTTCAAAGCTACATGACAATGGTAGAGGTATGTATCTTAAAAGATTTTGAATTCATATGACATGGTTGTAAATTTGTGCACTAGACCCTAATCTGTAAATATTTGTTTCAAATACAGCTTTTTTTAATAAAGCAGTGATTAAAATTGCTTCAAATAACCCTTTTTGAAATTTACTGACATATTTGTTTTGTTTTGAATTTTGACAGCTATTGTGAATTCTTATCATACTTTCAGAATTGTTTGAATCATAAAATCATTAATTGCTATTGGAATTTCATACAGAAATGCCTCAGGAATGTGGTATAGAAAAAATTTGAATGGTTTCACATCTTAAATTATCTTATTTGCACTTTCCCTGATTTAAAATCATTCTGTGGTTGTTTTACCAAAAAGTAAATTGTTTTTCTTTGCGAAAAAAAACGGAATAATGTAAATATTCAACTCTTGTTAACTGTAGTGAATGACATCACATAATGCTGGCAATAGATAAGAAAGTAATTGAATCTTAAAAGTGTCCCCAAATTTATGACATTTCTTGTCACTAAGAGAAAACAATTTGGGAAATGTGCAGTATAATTAATGAATCACAGTTAAATTGAAATGATTAGTGATTCAGGTCAGGAAGTTAAACATGTTGAAATGAGAGGATGTTGCTAGCGAACTTGTAGAATGCATGTAAATAGCAGTACGATGACATATGCCATTTCTGTAACATCTTTCTCTCAGGAGCACAAGCAAGCATAGATCCATTCCCTTCACATTTCTTGGAGGGAGGAGGTTATTAATAGCCCCTGTGGTTACAAGAGAACAAAATAACCAGGACAGGAAACAAAGCATAGTGAGGCAGATGGGTGGCAGTTTCCCCTGTTTGTGGGTGACTGTGGACACAGATGGACCTGTCAAATGTTTTACTGGAGCTGATCTGGATGACATCAGTAAGGGAAGAGTTTCAATCCAAAAGGCTCACGAGTAGAAAAGGAAGACAAAATATAACTTTCTTTAGGACTCAGTCTCACATAATATTCTCATTGGGGCCTCTAAGTCATCCAAAAGATGGAATCTTGAGATTATGGTGATTGGGAAAAACATTTAGATATTTAATACCCAAGAGGATAACTAGAAAAAGATTCATTGGCACGTGATAGTGGCATGCTGGTGACAAAGCACTCACATAAGCTTTTGGCCCTTTTAAATTAAAAAAAAAAGAAATATATATATATATATATATATATATATATATATATATATATTGAGAGAGAGAGAGAGAGAAAGAGAGAGAGACATACATACATATATATGCACACACACACACACACACACACACACACAAATACATATATCCTTTCCATTGGACCAAAATAGTCCCCAACTCTGGTACCATATTCTATGGGTAGGTTAAAATCTGTAGCACTGTATAGTACTTACACATTTAAGACTTCCAGTAATAGCTAAGAATAAACATAAATAGACCATTTGTTAGATTCATGGCCTTGAAAAATCTCCTTAGGCCTAACTTTTCACAGTTCCCAAATAGAAACATATGGGATTAAACACTTGGACATAGTCTAAATGAGGTAATTTATTTTAAAGTACTTTGGAACTATCAAGGTCTCTTCTAAATTAACCTAATACAGCTTGTAATTTTATTTCAGGTAAGAACACAGGTGTCTTTTACAGCACTAGATGATTCTTCTTCAGAAAAGACAAATTAGTACTAAGTACAAAGAATGATTTGTTTTAAAATTTATCCTGGATTAAAATCAAGAATGGAGGTGAGTCTAATCTAAGATCTCTTCATTTAGACAGAGTGTGAATAATGAGGTTCAGTTGTTTCCTCTTCTCTCCAGCTCTTCAACACATCTTGCATGGGCTACCAAAAGAATGCCTGGAAGAGACACCACATTTCCAAAATGACTCACTGTATACACACTCTGCCAGAAACTTTGAATGCATGTGACAGTGTGATTAACAATGTTTCAGACTAGAAACTGTACAAACTTCAAGAGTCAGTGCATATGCAAACTTCAAAAGTCATTTTGTGTTATTTTATGGATCCTTCAGGAATGTGACCAGGACAGACATATTACAGAGTTTTTTGTGTTTGCTTGTTTGTTTATTTTTTATAACATGGATGTTGAAACTAGTAAGTCATCTCCATCTTGGAAGGAATCATCTCAAGAAATAAGGTCTAGATTGACACCGTGAAGTTGGACCTTTATGTGTTTAGCCTATTTGTTGTGTTGGAAGGAATATAGGAAATCACCATGACTCTCTTTAGGTACAGGAGAATGCACGTTGGCATAATGCCAAGCCCAAAAGTGAAATATTTATGGAGAATATAGTAGAACGATAAAGGAGAATAATATAAGAGGAAGGTGATTGACTCTGAGACCAAACATCAAAGTTCTTACCCAATTTTGCACACTGTGGACAGGGGTCAAGGACTCACCTTCTGTGAGTTCAGTTTCATGACTGTTACCTTGTGGCTGGAGTTAAACTAAGAAGATCCTCAAAATCTCCTTACAGCTCTTAAATGCTCTGATTCTCTGACCCAGTTTTGTGTATGTGTATATGTGTTTGTGTGTGTGTATTCTAAAATAATTCTCTTGGATTAGAATTAAATAGAAAGCAAATGTGTCATAACAGAAAATCAAACAATTCAGTTATATGTGGTTGGCAAAGGATTTTTCCAAAAGACTAAGTATTTGAAATTTTGTTTTTGAGGGTGAATATATACATACTTACCACAACAATACCTTTATTTAAGGACTTGTAAAGGTAAATAAAGGTATCTTTTATTTAAATGAAAAGAATCTTTAAAATTTTAATGATTCTCATGTGCATATTTTGTAAAGAGGTAATTTTTTAAAAGCAATATTCTAAACTTCTCTGTTTGCTCATACTTAGCTGGTGCCCTTCCAACTGCATATGTGGTAGCTTTGTATGTATGTGGTAGTTATGTAGAAAGAGGTTTATACATAACTTCTTCTTCACAAATTCAAATATCTAAGGCATTGTACTATTGAGCTAGTAATATAATAGCTTAGTTTTAAATTTTATTGCAACAAACTCCTCGATTTCAGCATGCTACCTTTATTGAGAGAAATACATACTAAATAATGATTTTAAATGTCCATAAAGGTTGCTAGATGAAAGTGTTCATACCTTTTTCTGTTACATTCAGTGTCTATAAATCTGAACCTACATCTATACACAGATTTATGCAATTGGATAAAAATCTCACTCTCATATCTTAAATCCCATCCATTTGTGAGTATTAGCCTGTTCAACTAATTCAGTGAGATAGGACTGTAGTAATTTCACTAGTCCTTTACTCAAGACTATCCGCAGGGAAATCTCACAGTATCTCAACAGCTTGTAAACATTAGCAGTCAGCTCACATCATTCAGATTCATTTTCCAGGCAGGTAACAACTTCCCTAAGACTATGGAAGTACCTCTATTTCAGGTAGAAAGAGTCAACAGACCCTTTTTATTTTTATTTTTTGATTGATTTTTCTTCAAGCAATTCATAGCCCTAATATAATGAATATAATAGACATGTGTATCTCTGTCTAAAATGGAAGCAACTGGCTTTGTGAAATCTTGCATTCTACCTAGCTCAGCAATTTGAAATGGCTCAGGAAAAGGAGAATTCATGACAGACAAAAATCAGATAGGAAAGGGAGGGTTGAAGGGAACGTGGCTTGCTCATGATCTTGTTATTCCTTAACATTCTCTGAATTCAGTCCTAAAATGATTAACATAATTAAGATTGTCTAAGCATTGTTTATTTATCTTACTTTTCAGGGGACTGTGATGAGACTTGTTCCCAAAACAAACCCTAGAGTCAATTACTGTCTAAGCTAATACATGTTTTTAAATGTGAAAGCACAGATCATATATTATTAGTAGAAAATAAAATCTTATTTTGCATTACAATGACTCATTGTCATACCATTTTCTCACCTTTCCTCACCCAGAGCAATAGTATTAAAATTTTCAGAGGCAATCAAAGCAGTATTAGGGACTGTTAGAATTAGGGAGCTCTCTGCCACTAATGCTTTGCACAAAATCACAGCACGTTCACAGTTTGTGCTTGAATCTGATTTTATCTCTTTATTGAGAAATTCGGTGTCCTACTTACTGGATCATAGTTCAGAATCTGAAAGTAAACAAAAAAGGTTTCTTAGAAGTCAAAATAGCTATGCACCCTAGCACCTGTGGCCTCACTAAGCACCAATTTATTCTTACTTAATCCACATTTTAAATAATTTCATTATCTGCTTTCCAAGATCATAGCAGATTATAGACATATTGGCTATAGTAAAAAGATAGTGTGACAACCTGCAAAAAGGAGAACCTCAGGCTTAATAAGTGTATGAACAATCTGGGTGCAGGAAGGTCACTCTATTATAGTCCTAATCATCAATTGAACTTGGTATTCCAAGTCATCAAGAAACATTAATGTCTAAATGGTTAAAGTATTTGGTTTTAAGAAGATCAAATTAATATTAACAAATAAACAATTGCTGACCAAATGCTAAGTAAATGTTATTTGTAACATTTCTCCAGAACTTACTCTTTTCTCCATTTTACAGATGAGGAAACTGAGATGCAGAAAAGTAATTTTCTCAATGTGACAGCCAGTAAAGTGTCAAGTAGAGAGTGAAGTTTGACTACAATACTATTGCTCTTTCTGCTATTCCACTTTGCTTCTAGAATAGGACTTTTTAAAAAAACTATTTGAGATCACATAGCCCAGCACCTTCAGTTAACAAATGGAAGATCAAAAAGGAAAAATTATTAGCCTAGGACAACATAGTGATTAAAACCAGAACCTAGATTCCTAGTCTCTCCGATTAAAGTTCCTGGCATGCTGCCATGTTGCTAATCGACAATGCTCATGCCAATACCCAAATCTCCCAACTCTGTGCCTTTTCTAATCCCAAATCTTGGATTAATAAATCTAGTGAGTGTTGGTACAGATAATCATACAATGGTGTTCTACAAACCCAAGCTCTCTAGCCTCAGCCAAAACCCTCGCTGCTGCTTTCAATGTCATGTTCTCCTCTAATTGCTTTCTGGGAGTCAGTGTCATAGTGTCTGGGCATCCAAGTTCAAAAACCTTCATTTCCTACTGGCACATTTACCTAGTTCACTGAGTTCAAGATCATCCTTCATGATCTCTCACTTTACCTGTCACCTCCATCTCAGATTTTTTGTACTGACTCTTCTGCCAGCCTATGTGTAACAAGGGACTCGTTCCCTTACTTTTTATGACCCACTCTGTCTTCCCAGCATGTAGCATTCTCATTATAGGTGCTCAAGCTTCACTTATCTCTAGAGATATTTCATTACTTTGTATATCTTTACAACTATCATCCTCTCTTCTCTTAGTTGACCACAAAATTTCTCAATAATATGATGGCTTCCCTTCTTCACTATTCTTTCTCCTTTTCTTTTTTTAACCCCTAAAAATGTTGTTGCTGACCCTTATTAGTTTAATAGAGATTTCCTATTCACCAAACCAAATGATCCTTACTCAGTTCTCAATATTTGCTTTTCTTAAGCTTCTGACACTGTGGACTTCCTGCTGATCTCTCTCTTGATCTTCCTGGCTTTTCTCCTATGTCTTTGGTGTTGCATTCTCCATTTTCTTCTTCTTTGCTCTTTCTCTCACTCCTTACAAGTAGGAATCTCACCATCTTTTCAACCATCTCTTCTTCTCTATTTCTGTATTTTTTCCTTTACTGATTTCATTCACTCTTATGCCTTTAACCAGCAACTTCATGCATATGACAAAAAGGTCTATCTTTAAACCCAACCTCTCTCTTCAGCTTCTAAATTTCCAGTTCTGTGCTGAACATTTTGACTTTATCTTTACTGACACCTAAAACTTTCAGCACACCAAAATCCAAACTAATTTGCTGTCTTAAACCTCCTCTTGATGTCTCAGCTTTGGTCATTGCACCCCATCTCTGGAGGGACTAGGTTCCGCTGACATGCATGATCTTTTTGAGATATGTGACTCTCCTGAAATAAAGTGCAAAATGTTGTGTTTGTATTACTTTTATATTACTTTCTCTGAGGAGAGGTTTTAGACATTATCGTTTTTTCGAAGGGGTCAGAGATCAGGAAAAAAAATAGCTTAAGAACCACTGCTGGATTTAACATCTATTTTTCTCTCTGTGCATCCTGAATAGAGAAAAGAAAAAAAAAAAAAAAAAAAAAAAAAAAAAAAAAAAAGAAATACTAACAGTAAGCTCACAAGTCCAATTTTCTGGATTGCTTTTGCAATCATTTTGGTTACATTTCTTATTATATACTGGAATAAATGAATTTTGTCAATTTAGTTTTGCTCAGTAATAGGAAATAAGCAGAACTTTCTCTGCTTGGATAGGAAATATATATCTTAGATCATAACTTAGTGTACAAGTTTATGTTATCCCAAATTTAAAAAATGTATCAATCATTTTGTCTCTATTGCCAAATTTGTAATTTAACTATCAAAAATATTATGTTGTTTATATGTAGACAGCTTACTTTCTTGTCTATCCCAAATCAGGAACTCACGCATAAAACTAAAAGGTCAATTTGAAATATCTAGCTGCTTGACATCTGATGAATGATGAGGAATTACCCTCCCAACCAATTCAACTGTTACAATATCAGGGTAAGTATTCTAAGAAAACGTATTTGCGCCCATGTTTGGATAAATTAGATTGCTCTTTGTTGAAATGACATCAAAAGCTAAATCTATTCTCTAATTACACACACACAGATTATGCTTATGCTTGGTATTTTTTTCTTTTTTCTTTCAGTTTTCTTCCTGAGGTTTAATGGCATTTAGACATAACTTTGTGATCAAAAAATTAGCTATATTTTGAATTCCTTGCTTATCTTTTTCCATGGAGTAATCCTGTTTTGCATTGACCCTTATCTTATTTATCACAGTACAAAATAAAGTTTATAAGTTAGACTTCATCACCTATAAATTAGTGTATTTATATTTTCCATGCCAGGGACCATGTTAGGTGACAGAACACAAAAGAGAATAAGACACGGTTCCTGCTTTTAAGGAGCAGAGTCTAACAAATATGTATCTATCCACCTTACAAAATATTACTGTATTTGTACTAGTATTATTACTACTATTCTTCATTTTTAATGATTATTATACCCAATTCCAGCAAAGGGCATTTATAACACTTTTTATGATAGTACATATTACTCAAAAGGAAAAATAGTGTTCTCTAATATAAGCAAGGTTTCTTTATAAAGGTAGAGAAATGTTTGTCAGTTTTCTCCTTGAACTTCTATCCCCTTGTAATCAGGAACTAATTAATTAATTAGCTAATAGTTCTGAAGTGCATTGAAGATGAGAAGCGTCATACAAATGCTAAGTATTTTAAAGCCATGTGTTGCCTCACATACTAGATAGGCTTTCTTAAAGTTTGGAAAGGAAAATTTGAACAAATTACATTTTATCTAAAGGAAAAAGCTAAGTGTATATTGAAGGCAGAGAGCAGGCAGAAATAGGAGAATTTAGAATGGAAAAGTACAAATATAATCAAGAGGAGAACGATCCTTTACATTTCTCTCCATTTGTCATTATCAGGGAGAAAAAAGAGATGCGTAAAGCCTTATAAAATTGCTGAAAACAGAATACAAATTTATTAAAATGAAATAGTGTAGCAATTTTTCTCATAAATATGAACTTGTTAATGGAATTATGTCAGGATTTCCCACTACAGAATTTGAAGGCCAAAACATCCAATTTAGATGTTAATCTGGATCTGCACTGCCTAAATTCATAAGATAATTATCAACACTTTCCTTTACTATGATTTTCATGGCCTAAGACTATACCAATGACTGGGAAGGGAAAAAGAAAAAGGATTCAAGGCCAGTGCCCCACATTGATCAATGTAGAAAATGAAGCCAGAACATTCATGCTCCAATGTGAGCTTTCTAACGTAGTGCTTTCTCAACTGTGTAAATTGCTCAGATAATTTATTAGACCCATACTTACTTTTGTAATTTTTAAACATGAATCATATGGGAATGATCAAATTCAGCTTTGCCAGGAATTATATTTGTTTCAGTTTTGTGATGGTGGCTATTTTGGAACCTTTCCATGCTTCTCTTCCTTTTAAAGCCAATGAGACAGATGTTCCAGAACATGAGAAACAGAGAGCAATCACAAAGCATTGCTATGGAACTCTTTTCACTCTTCAGGTATTATTTTTAGTGTTTTCAGATCACTGCTGGTGTGTTTTCTCCTGTGAATGTGTGAGGAATAGGCCTGACTCACAGAATTCACTTGGCTAAAGGGATTTGGCCTCAACTCAACGTCAACCACTGCTGCCTTTGCCAAGTGACTGCTCACAACTAGGGGGTGCTATGTGTCCTTTTACCTCCTCTGAGGGCATAAATGATGGTCTCTGAAAGTATACAGTCATGCCCCTTTCTATGTCACTTGAAGTGGATTAAACGGTGTCATCATTCTTACTTCATCTGAAACATTGAAGGTTGAGTTTCTTTATATTCTTTTGCAGAAGGAAAAAGGAATTATGAACCCTTATGAAAAAGTAAGCTGATATTAATCAGTTTTTTTTCCTATTGTTCTGTTTCCTTGAGCCCACCTTATACAACCTACTGTTCTGCTATTTCCCGGTGGAATTTGAGACCAAATAAGTCGATTTACAATGGTGACAGAAAGCAACACCACTGCCTAAAGTTTTGGTCAATATCTTAAAATTGAAAGATTGACCAAAAGGGGGGAATTGCTAAATGAAGTTTGGCTTAAAGGTTTCCTTGAGCACAGTGAACTGTAACCTAACTTGATGTGTGAACAGGCCGTGAGCTAGTCTTGTAACAAGCTGTAAAGTCTCAGCCGATTACAGTCAGCCGGCTGTTCAAACCATGTTCAGATAAGGCAAACGCTGTAACCAAAAAATAAAAAAGCATAATTTGTGGACAAATAGACACCTACTCACAGGATTTTTGTAAAGATAAGTTCTCTTCTAGGAAGTACTCTCAGATTTTGATGTAACTTGCCTAATAGTTACAACATGTCTATTCCATCTTCCTATAAGAAAGCAAATAGCCATCAATACTGAATGAGTGGCAGAGGATCCCATAAGATTTGACAAAGGATTTTCAGGCAGTTGTATAGAGGACAAATCTAAATAGTTGAGAATCATATGGGCGTTAAGAGTGTTGGTGGGGGGAGTGCTACTGCTTTTTGTTCTCGCAACTTTCTTCTTGCTGATCAAAACTTCAAAACAGCAAGATACGAGTCTGACTTCAGGGTCTCTGAAATTTCGTTACAGGGCCTTGGCTAGTCCCTCTCAAGGTGTCAGTCATCAACTATAGCATGATCTAGGTCGTGGAGACTATAACTAGGGCATAAACCAACAGAACAAGTGGGGATCCCAATTCCAGAACACTGATGATCAAAGGAAGAAAGTAGAAACTCAAATGTTTAGTTTAAATGGTTGGGGCAGAATAGAAAGAGAAGTAATCTGGGTGAAAGCTTGGTCTGGAGACAGGTAAAGAGATTTCTGATATTTCTGTGAAGAAGCCACATTTCTTTGGCCATCTCATATCTGGTGTTTGTGTGTGTCAAGCTGGCTTAAAGATGCAAGTCTGAGGCAAACATGTCCCCTCCTCCATTAGATGCACTTTCTCCTCAAGGTCCAAAGTGGTAGGCTTTTCATTTAGGATCTCCCATAGCTTCATTTCCTAGCAGGTATGACTTTTTTTAGGGGTAACATGGACCTTTCCTGAAACTTGTCTCTGTTAAAGTCTTACAACAGGTTCCTTCACTTGGGGTTTGACTCTGCACAGGACATCTAGCTCATCAGATGAACTCATCTATACTAGTGTGTTCAAAAATGCTTATATAATACTGTATTGCTCTTCTAATGAAAATGAATTTTTAAAGGTCAATGCCTTAACCCAGAGAATGGTTAGAGACAAATTTTCATTCATATAAAGACTTGTGACACTGTTATGATCATATGAAGGAGGTAAAATTTGCTCTCTTACAAAGATATGCCACAGGGAATACTATATATCTGTACAATAGTTATGCAGGAAATAAAATTCTAAGGTCAGTTTGCCTTGGTTCAAATCTCTACTCTGCTACTTACTAGTGATGTGACCTTGAGCCAGTTATACAGCCTTTCTGTTTCTCAGTTTCTTAATCAATAAAATTGTCATGATATCAATAGCTACCTTATATGGTTGTTGTGAGGATAAAATGAGTCAAGTGACTTAATTGTCTGGAAAAGTGCTGGCTCTTTATAAATGTTAATAATAATTATTATTATTATGGGTAGAGAGTATGGTATATGTGGCATTAGGCATCTATTTTCAAACCCAATTTTTACCATGTACAGGAGCCTGGAGAAACTACTCAATCTCTCTACCTCTCAGTTTACTCATCTACATAATGGGTTATGAGAATTAAGTCAGATTATACTTATAAATGATCCAACACATGGTAAATGTTAGCGATTGTTTTCTATTTTGCTTGATTATTTCTCCACAGGGTTATATTGTCATTGCCTAATGATATCTGGATGGAAGATGTTATCATATTTATGTTACTATAAATATCTAGACTGAGGAAATAATTTTGAGTAATATATTAACACCAAGTATTATTATGTGTAGAATATTTTCTCAACTGTCCATTTTAAGAGTTTTACACACTTAAAAATGAAATTATGAAAGAAAGCTATTGCTAACTAAATGTAGTACAGTGTTTGTTGTAGAGTAAGGTTTCTCAGGTAAACATTTATTCACATTTGTAGAGATTGCATATTTCTGGAAAGTTTAGGCATCAGAGCCCTGTAGCTTGTTTTGCAGCAGCTCCCAGTAAATGTGATTACACTCAATCTTCATCTTGAAGTTCTCTATGCAAATGCAGGAGGCTCTTGTCTTGAGAAAAATCTTTAAAAGTTGCACAGCTTCCCAGAAGCAGAGGTTGGGAGGGAGGCATGCTTTGTGTCATACACATTAATTCAGTTGGCACATTACAATGTTAAACTAAATGACATTATTACAAAGCTGTGCTAAGAAGTGTTGACAGGTCCATATGGTAATTTTACAATGTATAATGAACACACAGACTCCTTTCTTGCAGAAATTTATAGTTCAAATCTATACCCAGGATATCCAGTTTTATTTCCAGAAACTTAAATTGACTTATTACGATGTAGTGAATGTATAAATTAGTTCCAGTAGTTAAACTGAAACATTTCCCTACAGACTCAATTAGATTCATTAATCTGCTGTGTAGACCTGTAAACGGCCCATTGTTCTTTCCCCCCCAAAATGTCAAAAACTATTTCTTTAACTATAAAATATTTCCTACAAAAACTGTTTTAAATGGTCAGAATTATTGTATATTAGAAACCCAGAACTACAAATTATCGTATTGCCCTGGCACATTTTTTTTCCAAAGAAAAATAGGGTCCAGACCTTGCCAAGCAATTTAATGGTGTTAGTGGCTGGATTCAGTGCTCTATCACATGGAAAATGCACTGAAATTAAGGAAAGATCATCTTTTGCCTTGTCCTGCTGCAAAAATCAGCTGGCATGGGGCATATTGTGTGGGTTCCTAGTCCCACAGCTTTTTCATTTGAAAACTTCTGTTTATGTGCCTCCCTCTGCCTGAAGTGTGGCAGCTTATCAGTCCATCGTGATGTTCCATGGAGGCAAAGTAAAATAATACAACCTGTTAATGAATTCCTTTTCAAATGATGCACACCTGTGTCTTACCTTTTTCAAAATATCACCTTCCATGTGGGAACTAGGGAGGCCACTGCACAGCAGAGCTTTAAACACAAATCTCTCTCTCTCTCTCTTTTTTAAAAAAGCTACTGTTGTGAATTTAAAAAACAACAACAACAAAAACTTGTTTTATTGATTGATGAAGGTGGCTGCTTTTACTTACTGTGTGATATTTTTTGCTTCTGTGATTTATTAAACATTATTTCTTGTTTGAAAAACCTTTGCAACTGTTACCTTTGACTTTTTTTTTTTAATGGCTCTCAGCTCTAATAATCTTTACAGTGTTGCACTTAATACTAACTTTGATTATGTTTTAATCTTGGGTAGACCTGGAACTATTCCATTTTAAAGATGAGAGAGTCTTGCTCAGGTCATTCTCAGACAGATGCTGATAAAGACAGATAGAATCTGAAATTGAAATATTTGACTCATTTGATAGTATTTACCAGAAAAAAAATTCCAGCTCTCTTTAGGGAGAATAGAAAGGAGATATATTAAAGAATATGGGAGTCTCTTATAAGAAAAGTAATGGAAAACAAACAGTCCTCAGCAATGATTTGGAACCAAGGATTCAAATATTATGTCTGTCTGTCTCTCTGCATCTTTTTCCTCTTTTTATAGCAAGTTTATTCTTACTCATTATTACTTTAATTGAAGTTTAGCTCTCTCTACTCATCTGGTCCATAGGGTAGAAAATTTGGCTGAAGGAATTTTCCCAATTTTTATATTACAGACTGAATCCTCTCTCATCCAAATCCCAATTTCAGAAAAAGATTCTTACTGGTCTAGATTGCTTCTTTTTCTGCTTCTTTTCTATTTTGGGGACAATCAAATGTGACTAGGGATCAGGGGTGGTAATAATAGGAAAGAGGGGATGCCCCACATTGGAGAGGAGTAAAAATCTGTTACTCTAACTAGCTAGATTGGAGAGAAAGTAAAAGAGCAATTCCCAGGAAATGTTGGTGACAGTAAGTGCGGGCCAGCACTGGGCTGAATACACACCTGTAACAAATATCTATCCACCTTATTTTTAAATGCCCTTCATCATTCTCTTGAGTCCAAGATTATGTAGAAAGTTAGAGCAGTAGGTGCTCCAAAAGTAGAGATGTTGGACTTTTCCTCCAGGATGATATTTCCAGTGAGAAATATAATGTGTTGGAATAATCAGCTTCCTGTTCACAGTCCCATGTTCATCTGCTCACAGGACACGCACAATTTTCCTGCCAATGTAGAGCATAACATTTCCTTCCCCCACCCTTTTCATTTCATTAATATGGAGGTGGGGAAGGGGTGTGCCAGATTCTTCTTACAACATATTTCCCCCTAATTTTTCAACTTATCACCTCCCTTCTTGGAATCCTAGCTTTTCATGACAAATTGAAGAGTTCTTGCTTGTGCAAATCTGCTCAATGCTAATATCTGCACCTGTACTTCTGGGTTGTGGCAAAGCAGCCACACATGCACAATAAGTGTGAATCTCCCACATCCAGAAAGGAAAGGAGGCCTGATATCAGCAAAACCAGCTCAAGTACTTCCCTGCCCTTTTGAATTGGGTACTCCTTCTGTTAAGGCAGCCTTCCCTGTGGCTCAGCACATTGCACTTCAATTTAAATATTTATTGAATAACTTCTATGTGCCAGGCACTGTATTACATACTTGTAGAGATACAGAATAAGTAATATACTGTTTCTGCCTTCAAAGAGAGTTCCACCTTGATGAGGTGACAGTCTCACCTATAATTACGGAATAAAGGACAATGTAAACATGGTGAATAAACCTGGTGGGAGTAAACAGAAAAAGCTTCTTGGAAATGAGTTTAAAGATAATCAGGAATTTGATAAAGGAGATGTGAGATTTATTAGGTCCACTGGCAATCTCCTATTCAGAGCCTGTTCAACAGAGAATAATAGTATTAAATAGAATGGAGATGCAGAAGCCTAGCAGGAAAGTCAGAAGGTGACTGGACTGAGGACACTT
>NW_007742455.1:0-317 GCF_000696425.1 Galeopterus variegatus
ACAACATGGATGAGCCTGGAGAAACTTATGTTGAGTGAAATAAGCAAAGCACAGAGAGATATATACCACATGTACTCACTCATATGTGTGAGCTAAGAAAGAAGGAAGGAAGGAAAGACAGACCACAGTGCTGCATTGGACTTGCAGAGGGAGAGAACATGCCTAGGGATACAAAGTGGAGTGGGGAAAGGGGGATGGGGAGAGAGGTCAGGGATAATTGAGGGGATAATTGGGTAGGGGACTCGGGGTATAATCACAATTTGTGGTAATGGACATGCTGCCAGTATGGATCTGGCCATCACACCTTAGGCCCAAGT
>NW_007742455.1:677-3063 GCF_000696425.1 Galeopterus variegatus
AGAGAACATGCCTAGGGATACAAAGTGGAGTGGGGAAAGGGGGATGGGGAGAGAGGTCAGGGATAATTGAGGGGATAATTGGGTAGGGGACTCGGGGTATAATCACAATTTGTGGTAATGGACATGCTGCCAGTATGGATCTGGCCATCACACCTTAGGCCCAAGTGGTGACAATTTGCTTTGTACCCCATGAATACTCACAGCCAATAAAAACAAAACAAAACATTTTTTAAAATAAATAAATTAATTAATAAAATAAGATAAAATAAAAAATAATCCCATGATTTTGGTTTTGGATATTTTTCAGGTGTTGCAGAAATTTGAGTCAAAATTGCTTTTTTTTTTTTTTTTTCTACTGGGATTATTTATTACATGAAGGAAAATCACACCTCAATCTTCTTTCTGAAAACTCCCCACTTTTTCAGATATGGAATAATACCTCAGAAGAATCTTTGGACAGCAATACCCAAATAGGACAAGCTTGAAGAATCTCTATTTTCGTCTTTTGCTCCAGTCGTTTCTGTTTTTGTGGTCAAGGCTAGAAGGTAATTTATCCAGGAGGATCTTATTCCAGGCAGCGCTGCAGTCTTCTGTGCTGAACATGCGAGAGAATCTGATAGTAGAAACAAGTAGTTTGTGTCTTCAGAATGTTGATGACATCTGCATTTTTCCCAGGAAACGTGCAGTGGGTCCTGGCAATCCAGCATCACTTAGAGCAGTTGCTTCTCAGATGCTTTAAACTCATGAAGATTTCCTCATTTTCCGGGCTATAGTTCCAAAGCATATCCCAACCAAGGAACAAGCATGTCCACAGCAGAGAATCACCAATGCCGTCAGCAGAGAGACAATGCAGAGGAGCATTTCAGGGAAATTCCCAGGGACAGCCATGCCACAGCGCTCGGCCTAGGCTAGCCGCGCGCAAAGCTCCCCGGGCTGCGCTGCGCTGCGCACCACGGCCTCCAGAGGACGCCCGCGCCCGCTGTAACCGCCCGACCCGTGCTGCGGGCAGAGCCGAGCCGGCGCTGCTTCTGCTGCGAGACCCGGCGAGTCGGGGTCAGCGGGACTAGTGGCCGCGAGTCGGGGTCAGCGGGACTAGTGGCCGGGGAGCTGCGCGATGTAGGGACCCCGAGAGCCGTGAGAAAACTCTGTCTTTCACCTCCCCGACTGCAGTGGGGAAAGGGACCTCTACCAGGGCCTCTCCCCATACATTTTTCTCATAGAACGTTTAGCGAGGCCGTTTACAAAATTACCAGTTTACTGAGGGGATTGGCGGCTGGAAATCAAATGGTTCTGTAGTGTGTTTTTCAGGTGCAGGATCGTTTCTTGGGAGAAAGACACGAACTCAGACAAAGGGGAAAGGCGTAAACAATCGGGACACGTATCTGGAAATATTGGGACCTGCCAGTGGAATGACTTGAGGATTGCGGACAGGGGCAATGCCCAGCTGAGACTCAAAGGAGCCCCAGGGGAAAGGGAAAATGTGTGCCCTATGTAGGTGATTTTGTTAATTTTTAATGGTTATTTTTTCCTACAACGTTAATAGTTGAAAATATTGAAAAATTGGAAAGTGGGTTATTGAAACTCACTCTTTTAACTTTAAATATTGTATTTATACCCTAGCCAGAATTTATTATAATTTCCTGGGCTTTAAATAATATTTTCAAAATTACTTCTTTGCTTATCTCATTTTCAGTTGAGAAAATTGCCATCTTAAATAATCTAATTACGATTTACTGATACAGTTTTTCATCAAATATAACAAAATCTGATATAAATACCTAATTTACATTGATTCTTTTCTCCATCTCATCCCCAATATGTTTCCAAATTACAAGAGGTATTTTCCTGTCCCACAGCTTGAAAATATGACTTTATGGCAGTCCAATGTTTTGATAGCTTTTCTTTGGCTGGGAACAATGATAATCTTGTTGGCATATGTCTAGGAGGATCTTTCCATTTTGATAAAGTCAAAATTTCATCATGTTTCTGTATTTTGAGAAGACTGAAAAGTGACCAGAAACTTTCATTATGAAAGCTTCAACACCTCATATGAGCAAATTATACCCCTTTTTAGGACTGTTTTATAAAAAGTGTTTAGGATATTTAGTAAACAAACATCTGTTTTTCCAATTCCCTAAATTCAAATCTCTCTGGTAACTTTATATAGTTTTGTTTTCCTGACCAGAGGACTAACACACAACTAATAAAGGAAAGAAAAATGATCAACTTTATAAGGTTGATAAAGATGTGGAAATATGCATATGTTCATGCATATTTACTGTATTGAGTAAAAATTAATGTAACCTTGCAAGGGACATTTGCCTGTAAATATTAACATTCAAAATGCATGCACAGGGCCGGCCCGTGGCTCACTCGGGAGAGTGTG
>NW_007742455.1:4491-7816 GCF_000696425.1 Galeopterus variegatus
CGGTGCTATGGTATAACACCATGCATATAAAAACTTATACAATACACATTATATACATATGTAAATTATGAAGTTACCCACCAAACTCTTAACAGGGCTTACTGTTTGGGAGGAGACAGGAATTGGGAGTTGATTTCCTCATGGTCAAGGGCTTTTATTTATTGGAATTAATTAAATTTTTAAGATATTAGAATATATATTTATATAGTTCTTGTATAATTATAAAAACATTAGCAACTATTCATTAACAATTATGTCCTCGAGATCACATTCATAATGGTGGTTCTTTCTCTGCAAAGTGCTTTCCTCTTTCTCTCCAAAAGCTTCTCACTTCCTGTTCCTGCCTTCTTGCTGGTTCTTTTCTTCCTTGAGTATTTACTATCATTATTATTATTATGTATTTTTATTTATTCCTATTATCATTGTTATTATTTCTGAGTATTCNGTTCTTTCTCTGCAAAGTGCTTTCCTCTTTCTCTCCAAAAGCTTCTCACTTCCTGTTCCTGACTTCTTGCTGGTTCTTTTCTTCCTTGAGTATTTATTATCATTATTATTATTATTATGTATTTTTATTTATTCCTATTATCATTGTTATTATTTCTGAGTATTCATTATGTGATCAACATAGCTAATTATGACAATAACTGTCATAACTATGTTTGCTGTGTTCCTGATGCTTTATATAATTTACTCAGTGAATTCTCACAGCAACTCTATGAGGTTTATTATAATTATGAGAAAACATACTGTGGGAAGATAACAATTGCTCAAACCATGCAGCAAGTTGAGAGAAAGGCCAAGGAGAGGCCCAGTTAACAAGTTGATAGTTTACTTGAGAAGATAAGAGTTGCCCAAGAGAGAAAATGAATCAAAGGCTATAATTTTCAAAAAAATAATAACACTGGTACAACTATTTTAAGGTTATCTATGTGTTACTTGCATTAACAACCCTGAGGACCTACAATAGTTTCTGTGCAGCTATGTGCAGTATACTGTGTGGGAACAAGAAATGCAGAAGTTGTGTCCCCTCTGGGAAGTCAAGTAATCACAAGCATTTAAGTGACTCTCAGTTATAAAGCCCTGGGAGAGAATATGTGTGTGTGTTTGGGGAGAGAGGTGAAGATAAAAGTACAAGACCTTGCGTACGAAAACTACACGACTATAGGAAATGATCAGAATAATATAATTTGAGCCATAAATTAAGTGAAATGTCTAAACCCTTGGTAGGACTTTTTTTTTTCTCAGTGTCTCCTGATTTTTAACCCTGGCTCATTACTGTGTGAACTCATTACTGGGTATGTATACCTCAGTTACAATATTTTCTACACAGTACTTCAATTAACATTTTAATTTTTTAACTCTCTCATAGAATATGATACTTTTTGCAAACAAGAAACACACCCTTATTCCCAGTGCTTAACTCAATGCTCAAAGTTAGCCAAACCTCAATCCGTGTTGGTGAATAAATGCTATGCTGAGTATAGATGATATGCTTTGACTAATTTCAAATGTTAAGGTTTTGGCTCATAACTATATGCTGACATTTTACTTATTCTATTTGATTTGCAAAATATTTGAAAGACACCTATAAGTACCTTAAGTGAGGTAGGCAGAGAAATATAGACTAGATTTAAAGGTAAAATTTATGTATATAAATAATCCAAAAATGTGGCTGGCAGGAAGTGTTTCTACAACAATGATGGGCCTTTCTGCTCCTGCCTGAGGTCACTTTCAGGATGCAACTTTTAGAATCAGCAGACAAATTCTTCAGGGAAGTATCTTAAAGAGTGGACAAGGTAGGAAATTTATCAGAAAATACCACATCAAATACATTAAAATTATTTTTAATAGGGCATAGGAAATAGTAGAAAGTTACCCAACTAACTTCTTAAGCATAATAAAATCTTGATTCCAGGATTATAAAAGAATAAAAAGAGAAAAGAAACTCATTAAAAACAAAAAGTATGGATGCATACATGTAAAATGTCAGCAAAATAAATCCAGAGGCATATTCATAAATAAGAATCTATTAATATAATTGAGTACATTAGAAATCCTGTGTTCAGAATGGAGAGTTATACTAAGTTCCTGGATGGAACCCTCAAAGGTATAAAGCCTCGATTACACACTGACTGCATATGTGAGGTGAGAAAGAGAGGAGGCAGGAATGACTTCATGTATTTTGACTTGAGAACTGGGAAATATGAAGTTGTCATTAACTGATTGGGAAACAAGAGGAAGAGATTTTTTTGTGTGTTTTTGTTTATGGAATTTTGGGGTTTTTTTTTAAGGAGATTTTAGTTTTGAACAACATAACTTTGAGATGTTTCTTAGATATTAACTATCAAATAGGCAGTTATATATGATTCTGGAATTTGTATTGGGGATACATTAGGATGGTCATTGTATTTAAATCTCTGAAAACTCAATTAAGTCATCTAGTTTGTGAATTTAAATGGAAAAGAACTCTAGGCACTGCGCACAGCCAAAAACTAAGATGTCACAATTGAAACTCAGGGCAGCCAGACAGGTGGGAGGAACACATTTAATTGCAGACCATACAGATTGTGTCTGTGTATGTGTCCTATGTACGTAAAACAGTGAAAAAGCAGACAATGCAAAAGCAATAGGGACATTGCATATGGATAGGAAATTCACAGAAGATATATGAATTTCCAGTGCATATGGGAAAATGTTTTAAAGAGTGCTGGTCTTGGAAGTAAAGTCTCAGCTCCACATCTGTTCTCTACTCTTATTTGTGATGCTGAGGCTCCCATTCCTTCAGCTACATTTCTTCTTTGTCAGTAGGAAAAGTCTAACTAATGGTTGCTACTAGATTGTATTTGGCAAAAACTAAAAAGATTGATAATATCCTATGTTGGTCGATGTGTGGGACATATATGAACTTATACACTTTTGAGTGAAAATTAGCACAGCCATTTTTCCTGAAAAATTGACAGTATACGTTTGCAATGTGTATATACTTGAACCAATAAATTTTACTTCGTGGTACCTTGTTGGAGAAAGACATTCTCATCTGGATAAAAAATGCTTGCCTGACACTAGCACTGACACATTGAACTTAAAAAAAAAAAATCAAGGAATTGTCTAATAGCTAATTAAACTATGTCACACCCAAAATTCAATATTAGGTTAATCTATGTGAACTGACATGGAAAGATTTCCAGGATATACATTATAAAAAATATCAAACTGTACAGTGGTGCCTTTACTATAATTATATAAAAGCATATTCAAAAAATACATTGGTAATGCAGGGATAGTTTGAGATACTGACCTCTCACTTTAATTGATCAGTGGCACC
>NW_007742455.1:7846-13179 GCF_000696425.1 Galeopterus variegatus
CATTGGTAATGCAGGGATAGTTTGAGATACTGACCTCTCACTTTAATTGATCAGTGGCACCCTGATACCTGACTGTCCTCTGTACTAGTCCTGATATTTACAGGGCACTGGGACCTTCAGAGGCTTTGGACAGTGTTACTTGCCAAGTCCATTGTTGGCAACTCTGACAAGGCCAGGCCTTAAATTTGTATAAAGTGTTCACCTGTTCTTTCTATTCTTCATTATTATGTTATTAATATATTTGCACGTTCCCCAGTTAGTAGGTGAAATTTGGTAATTAGGTAAAGTAACTCAATTACCAGTAATAAATCAAAACAATGTAGTAAAGTAAAACAATTTGCAAAGTAAATTAAAACTATTAGTTCCATTGTTAACTCCAGGAAACTGCAGCAAAGATGGTAATTCCTGATTACAGCAAGCCTAGTTGCGAATGGCCCTTAGAAGGCATACCATGGAAGAGGAAGGTGAGGTTTTTGTGGTCACTGCTGGGTGAAGTGATCAGAGGTCCCTAGAGCTGATACCTTCCTGTGAAACAGTCATGGGGGAACCATGGGAAGAAGCCCTCTTGCAGGGGAGGCTGCAGAGTTCCTCATATGTCCAGAAAGCACCAGAAGAACTTCATCTGAAAGTTTAAAACTCCAGTTCTTGTCTTTCAGAAGCCACAGAGAGACAGCACATGTTCCTGGGAAGAAACCTGTGGTAGTCTCCTATGTACAGCTGGAGGTGGGCACACTTCTGACTCTCTCTCCTCTGTAGTGGCTTTGTCCCAGGTCATGCTGGCTAGACCCTCTTTCCAGCTAGCCCTCTCACTGCTCATTCATTTCCCCAAAGTCTCCTATGTACAGCTGGAGGTGGGCACACTTCTGACTCTCTCTCCTCTGTAGTGGCTTTGTCGCAGGTCATGCTGGCTAGACCCTCTTTCCAGCTAGCCCTCTCACTGCTCATTCATTTCCCCAAATGACCCCTGAGTACCAGCTAAATGCTAATAAACACCTAGTGCTGGTGACAGAGCAGTGAGTTCTTGCTTTCAAAGTAGACAGATAATTAAGGCAAAAGTCACGACAGAGTAAAAAGTATGCCAGGGAAGTAAAGGCACCTTTCAAAGCTGCGAAGGTCAAAGAAGGACTCACCCAGGGAAACCTTTTTCACCATAACAGGAAGGTAGGGTGAGAGAAAGGATGGAGTACAAATGTTTTTGAAGATTTGGTGAACATGTTCTCTCCTGATGGCTTCTACTTCCTCCGTGAAGTGGCAACCTGGACATCTGCTGAGGTTTAGGGGACAGAAATTTTTCAAAGTGGAAAACGTCTGAAATAGTTTGAGGATAAGAGAGTTTGCTGGGGCTATCATAACAAAATACCTCAGGCTGAGAGACTTAAACAACAGAAATTTATTTTCTGAGTTCAAGCTCAAGATGTCAGCAGGTTTGAGTTCTCCTGAGGCCTCTCTCCTTGGCTTGCACATGGCTTCCTTCTTGCTGTATAATCACATGGTCCTTCCTCTGTGCACACATCCCCGGTGTCTCTTCCTCTTCTTATAAGGACTCTCCAGTGTCTCTTCCTCTTCTTATAAGGACACCAGTCATATTGTATTTGGGCTCCAACCTAAGGGCCTCATTTTAACTTAATTACCTCTAAAGAGATACATTCTGAGTTACTGCAGTTTGGGACTTCATACTGAATTTTGGGAGGACATAATTTAGCCTATGACATCCACCATGGAGAGAGAGAACAAAGACCAGAGGTTATTGGTACAGAAGGAGAAACTGTTAAGAACCAGTTGACTGTAGATCCCGAGTAACTGGTATATGGAAGGAAAATTGGAAAAAACTGAAGGTGAAGGTCAGAGTATGAAGTACTTGACTATTACGGTATTATTTCAGAATGCAGAGCAGTTCCTAATGAGAAACAAAGATCTGTGAGTCAAGTTCAACATATGTGACGCATGGACAGTCATTCAGCACTTCTAAGCCACCAGCTCCCTTTGAATGGGGAGTGTTAGGCCATGGGAGCATGAGAAAGGTCACTGTTCTAAGAGTCACCCCCTCTGAGTTCTCCAGTCCTGGGTTTTCTACCTATTTGGTTACTCATCTCCTCTGAACTTCAAGTTGGAAGATCAAATAAACAGATGAATGTGCAATATTAGTGTGTATATAAAGGGTATTAGTAGTAGTATACTTTTTATTATTATTGAATAATATAAATATATGCTTTCATATTATTAAATAATAAAAAATACATTCTTATGTAATGAAAAGTAATTGCATAGTTATTTATAATATAATTACATAAGGAAAAGCAGATATTCATTTTTCCAGGTTTTACTCTCTGCATGTGAACCACTCTGTAGGAGGTAAAGATTGATTCTCTAGGTCCTGGATATGTAAGCTAAGGTGGGTGGAGAGACTGAATTGGAGCCAGCATGAGCCACATCGACCCTAACCTCTTGTCTTCTGCAGGTGGATATGGTACAACAGGTGGCTACAGTGGCTCTTTTCTCTATTTCATGGGGACTCCGTTTGGTGACTCTATTCTGTGGGCTCTTCTTTCTCAGCAGTCATTCCACTCAGCCCTTTAACGGTGCTGACCCAGACCACATGGATGTAGAGAAATAAGAAGTATTCAGAACATTTGGCCATGCTGGCTTCAGTGGCCTGAGTAGTGGTCCAAGGTGAGTCCAGAAAAAAACTGCTCCCTTGTCATAACTCCACAACCTACTGGTGGTGCATGAGCTGTGGGTGTCCTGAAGTAGATACTCCATGGTTCTACCAAGCACATAATGATCATAGATCAACCCTGCTAAGCCAACTGTTTGCACTGAGTACAAGATTCTGAACAATGTCAGAAAGAATGGCTGTAAGGAGTGCACTTACCCAAAAGGGGGTTTGGAGGCCTGAGAACATCCCTGCAGGCTTGTCTTTGTGCTCAAAGACATCCTCTGCCCCCACTTATCCCACCACCCCATGCACATATACACTGTTACCGAGATGGAACCAAGCACAGCTCACCTGGTCAGTGTTCTAGTCAGTCACCAGCAGGTGGGGCCTAAGTCAGGTAGTGGGGGAGGGGACAAGAAGTGGGAGTGCCACAACTAGTGCCCAGAGAGACACCCATCCCCTCCCATCCACCAGGTCATTCTTTTCCCTCCTCATTCATTTTCCTCCCTTTCCATTCACTCAACCACCAGCCTTTCCCTCCTTCTCTGCTTCATTTTTCTGCAGGTGCTGGGAGGCTACACCATGAGCATTCCTCTCATTAATGACCATGTGACCCATCTGCCCTGCAATGATGTCATCGAGCCGGCACCATGTACAGTCTAAGAGAGGAGCAGCTTCCTTTTGCCAGGGTGACCACCCAGCAGGAAGAACTCACTTTTTAGTTCAAAGTATGTTTCAAACAATTACAACAGATCTTTAAGTAGCAGCTATCATCATCTTAGGCCTTGGCACGGCCATCTCAGCATCCACCCAGCAATAACCCCTTCCCCCCTCCTCACCCAGTACTCACCAGTTCTGTGTCCACTGTACAATGGCTACTTTTTAATTTGCAAAAAAGCCAATTTTTACAGGAAAAATATCCTGTCTCTAAATCTCTTCAGAGCTGGGATGCTGGGTGGGCAGGAGATGAGGTGATGCAACGCAGGTTTGGGTCAACTCTCATGTCCCTAGCTTTGAATGAAGTTTCCTTCCAGTGGCTACAGAGTGACCTGAGTGTTACTTGAAGATAACATGGAGAGACTTAAATCTCTTCAGAGCTGGGATGCTGGGTGGGCAGGAGATGAGGTGATGCAACGCAGGTTTGGGTCAACTCTCATGTCCCTAGCTTTGAATGCAGTTTCCTTCCAGTGGCTACAGAGTGACCTGAGTGTTACTTGAAGATAACATGGAGAGACTTCCTCAAGCCTGTAAACAGTATTTCTCCTTCCCCTCGCAGCTTTCTAAGCCCTTTCGTCTCTGTACCTTCTTTTTCGCCACCTCCTGTCAGAAGGAAAGAGAGCAGAGAATACATTCTGCTTTACCAACTCGCCACATCCTTGATCCACAGGTTCCAACAATCAAAAAACTGAGGTGGCCACACATACTCATGCACTTGTACCATTCATTCAGATCTTTCTACACCCTTTGTGGGGTGGAGATGGGAGAAAAAAGTATGTAGCCTGAGAACATTTTTCATGTGGAGCAGGGAGGTGAACAGTGCTCACGACAGCCTTCCCAAGAGCTCTAATCCCTGCTTCCACCACCAGCACTTACCAAAATACAGTTTGTGTCCCCAGAGCTTGTCACATGGGGAGAAAAGAGGAGATATGGTAATCAGCTGTTTTCATTAAGGATGAGATTTGGGTAGCAGTGCCCACCTCTTCAGCTTTTATCAGGAAGGGAATGGGATCTTGGGTGCAGGTAGAAGCTGTGCGCCACCACAGATTTATGGTCAGAGAATTTTCTCTCACCCTTCTGAACTGAGGGCCTCCCTGCCCTTAAATTTTGAGTTCCACTTTTAGGATGTGTGAAGTTTATTTTCTCATACTGTTCCTAAGTTCCCAGAGAAGAGTCTTTGGCCCTGTGAGGCCTGTATAAACCTGATCCACCCCATGTCATGACTACATATTGTTTAAGGTAATGAGGTAGCAAAGAAAAGGATTGAATGGTCCAGATACTAGGATGTGGTCTGTTAGAATTTCTTCCTTTTGTAAGCACCAAATATTTGCCTGGTAGATATTTATTTGTATTTCTAATGATAATATTATGACAAAGTAATGAATTTTTAAGGTAGGATATCTTCAAAAATACAACTGAAGGAGACCAGGAAGGGGGTGGGTCAGCAATTCCATCATCAACTCTCCTCCTAACCCTTGTCTCATGCTATAAGCCCAAGCCAGCTCTCAGTAACAGCTGAAGTGACCCCTTTGCTTCCCAAAATTCAAGCTCATAGGATATCCTATCTTCCCCTAAACACAACAGAGACAGGTAGCACCACTGCAGAAAACGTGGGTACATATGAGGGAATAACAAATATCCTTGCTATGAGAATCAGAGACCATCCTTTCTAGAGGATGTGATATTGTAAGAACTAATAGATGTTCTTTAAATGTAATAAAGTATTTTTGTGTGAGAAATTTTCCTCTAAGGAGATTATTGAAGAGGACTTTCTGGCTCATTGAAAGGTCACTCCCCTAGACAAAACCTAGGAGTGAGTTAAGCCGGCCTGAGAGACTTGGCATCCATGGCCCAGGCTGGTGGCTTGGCAGGGGACAGAGACTCCTTGGGGAGCATTATGATACAACTCAATGAAATTAGAGGAGTTGAAGAATAGTGACTCACTTCCACATAGCCCGTT
>NW_007742455.1:14016-16144 GCF_000696425.1 Galeopterus variegatus
GACACCAAGGGTTGTGATCCTGTTACCGGTCAGTAAAAAAGACAAAAAGAAAAAAAAAAAAACGAATTAGGGACCATTATTTTCTCCATTTCATAGATGATAGGAGATGCCTGAGGACAGGTAGGTTATACAAGTTATGTAACTGAATCCCTGTAATTCCATGAGGCAAGCTAGGAAGAAGGATACAGCAAAGAACAGAAGGGATTAATCACCTTTTCCAAAGAAAAAGTAGGTTCAGTGTCATGGTAGCCCCTCTCGGATGAGCAGTTCAAGCTGGGAAAATAAGAGCATGGGTTACATCAGGTGAAGGTAGCAGTAAAGAGATCCTGTAGGAGTTTTTGTAGAATGTTCCACTGGGACTAGATTCTTTCAAGATTAGACCTTGAGAGTACCAAGAAGTATGATTCAAAGTCAGACTCAATGACAGGGTTGGCCTGTTAGCTCAGTTGATTAGAACATGGTGTTAAAACACCAAGGGTAAGGGTTCAGATCCTTGTACCAGCCAGCCACCAAAAAATAAAAAAATAAAAAAAGAGCCAACAACAGTAATAATATTGAGCTAGGAGCTCTCTCAGTGGAGGAGTCAGAAACGGGATTTTTACAACCTGTTCAAAGTCAGGACCACGATATTTTGCCTCCCAAACTGACCAGTAGTCACCTCATACAGCCCCCTAGTGGGCAATTGTCATATAGTGGTCAAAACACGCTGCCCAGTTCCATCACTGTTTAATTCCTATAAAGGGCACTGGGGGGATTAAGAGAAGAGTCCCAAGTTCTGATTTCCTTCGCATAGGCCTCTCATTTAGGGCTCTGGGTTTTTTTTGTTGTTGTTGTTGTTGTTGTTTATTTGTTTTTTGAGAAGGACTAGCTTCAGGAGCTGATGTCCTGAGCAACTGCCAACCTAGAAAAGGAGAGATTAAGATTAACCCTTGGAGAGCCTGGGGTCAAATAGAAAAACTTTACCTTTTAAAACTCCTGCATTGTTTCTCTTCCTGCCACTGTGCTAATGATGAAACTCAAGAAAAAACGAGAGGTGGGACCCATTCCTCTCTTTCTAACCAAGCAGCAAACCACTCATTATTAATAAATAATGCAAGTTTTTTTCTAGGTCGATTTAATTAAGATAGGTATTCTTTTAATGTTATTCATTTTTAAAGTGAATGATAATATTTCTACTGCCCTTTTTCTCAAAAACGCTAATAAAGGCTTCCTGAATGTGGTACTCAATTTTTTAGTCAGTGGTCCTCTGCTGAAGAAAGGGAGAGATCTTCAGGAACATGCATGCTCCATTGGATAGGATCACTCTCCCTGCAGACAAATGGAGTAGTAGCCCATCAAAGTCTTTCAAGGGCTCATCATTACTCAGCATGTCCACATATGTAATATATATTATATATTTAGCATATATGCCATATGTACTAAAAGGCTGAAGGTGAAAAATTGGAAGACTCAGATAAGGGGTGAGGGATCTATAGGCCATGGGGTGGCGAGATCTTGTGGGGAAGGGTCCATGGGCTCACCTTCTTCTTTTTGTTCACTCTCCCATGCTCAATAACCCTTCGTGACTGTTCTGTAGCTCTGGGATGCTGGACTGGAACACTAGAATAGAGTGCCTGTTCTCTATGCTCAACTGCTGAGGCAGCAGTGTGCTTCAGATGATGATGAAGTGTGGCTGGTTTCTTCCGCATTTGAGTGAGCCCTGGAGGATTGGTTCTCTTTCTATTTCTGTATGGAGGTTCCATCTTCTTTCTGTCATGTTCCTGAATTCAATGGAATACATCTTTCCTACTGTTTGAAAAAAGCAGAGACATCAATCAGGCAAGCCAAAAAAAAAAAAAGTGAGCCTACAAAACAGATTTACTTTTAAACTTTTTTCTCTTTCTGTACTTCAGAATTAACTAATTATTGGAACAGAGAAACATTAGAAATGGGAATACTGGGGAAAGACTAGAACATCATGTCTTAGAGAAGAGGTTGGGCAAATCAGGGGATAGAGTGGGGACAAGGACTTCTGTCTAAAAGTCACAAATAATCTACCTACTTGTGATAGAGGGCTTCAGAGCAAAATCCCAAACATTGTAATTCAGGGTCATGGATTGGCTGGTTAAGGGAATTCAGGACAACTGGA
>NW_007742455.1:17080-24781 GCF_000696425.1 Galeopterus variegatus
AGATTTAGGAACGTTTTCCTTTCCTCTTTAGAGATACAGGCTTTGATCCCACCAGTCTTTGGAGGTCTGAAAATATCCCAGGAATTTTCTCTAGCACTATTGCTTAAAAAAAACAAAAAAACCTCATTTTGAAACTATAACACACAGATGGAAAATACAACTATTTTAAGCATACAGTGACATGAGTTCTCACATTGATAGAAATCAGATTTCTTTTGCCTATGTTATTAGCATATAATGTAATTGAAATCAATTAATACTTTTATGTTTCCTTCCAGCAAAAAGGAACTTTCCAAGAGGACTGAAATTGTGTTTTTAAAGAAACCTTTTTATCCTGAAGGCAGTCACAGATCAAGTGTTACATACATCTTGAATGAAATGAATAAACTGAACCTCCATTCTTCGCTTGCGGTTGCAAAATCAGTCTTGGCATTGAAGTATTAAGAATAAACAAATGCAAAAAGATCTGAAAGTAAAGTTTAATAGAGAGAATAATTTTAAAAATATAAAAGTGAACACTTTTTATGTAATTAGCACAATGTAAAGGTGAACATGATATCATACAAGCAAAATTACTAAAATACAATAAATGTAGTAGACTTGACAGTTAAGTATATACATAAATTAATAACATTATCTATGATGGGCTGATGCCCCTATGAACTGGATGCTTTCACATACGAGATGGTTGCTTAACATTGCCAACAAATGCTGTAACAAATTTGATTAAATTCACTTCATGAGGAAGGCAAAAAAATTCTTTTGAAATGACTAAACATATGGGAATATGATCAAGAATATCTGTCCATCATAATCATTTCATTGAGTACAGATCTGTTCCTTCTTACTGGCAAGCTTGATGATAAAGAGAAGGCCCTCATGATTTCTTGCTCTAACAACTTCCTAGGCACAGTGGTTCTATTCTTTCTTTTCCAGATAGACGAATTCCGTGGAAGTAGCTCTTCACAGCCAGTATGGAGTCATTACTACTCAGAAAAGTCCCTCCACCCCCAACTCCTGCATTAAGCAGGTTTCCAGGACTTTCCAATGCTGATTAAGTCTAGTGAATTTCTCCAGGCCAGTCTCATTCCAACCATCCTATTGTGCTGAACAAATGGAAGATCTGCCGGAGCGTCTTGTGAGGAACAGTGGTGGCTTATGCCTTCTGCCATCCACCAGAAACAACAGGGAAAAAAAAAAAAAATGAAAACGTTAAATGCTTATTGGTAGGGGACTGTTTAAATAATTTATGACATCCATTCAGTGGGCAACAGCACAATTGTTTAAAAATATAAAGAAGCTCTGTATATACTAATTCGGGAAGATCTTGAAGTGAAAAAAAATGCAGAACAGTGCATATAGTATGCAGTCTCATATAAAAATGGGAGGGTGTAATAACATATAACTATATTCTTAGTTTGCATATGCCTAAAGAAACTCTGGAAGGATTTAAAAGAGAGTGATAACTTCAAACTTTGGAAAATGTTAGAAGAACTTTTGTCAACATATACATTTATTCATATGTCAAAATTTAAATTTACTAGTAATTAAAGAAATGCAAGTTAACAAAACACCTATAAAGGGAAAAATTAGCAGAGGGCAAATGCACACTGCTGGTGACAATGTTTTGAAAATAAGGGGCTGGCGTTCAGTTCAGTTGGTTAGAGCACCGTGTTATAACACCAAAATAAGGGTTCCCATCCCCATATCCACCAGCCCCCCCCCAAAAAAAAAAGAGGAAATATTATCTTCAGCCAATGTTTTATCAAATATTATCCGAGACAGGTAAAGTTTCGTGCACAGATTCTATATATTTATTACAGACTGTATAAAACAAGAACGAGAAGGTATTATTCAGGAACAAATAACGAGCAAAGGAAACTATGGTATTTATAGTTAATGGAAAATTGTGTAGCCATCTAAAGAGTTGTGAGTGGAAAACAAAAGTATAAAAAAATTATTTATGATGGCATTACATTGGGAACCAAAAATTCATATTATTTAGAAAGCATGGTCACAATTTAGTAGAGAGACAAATACTATATATTTCAAATGATTAAAACATTTGAAAGTATAAGCCAAAATTATAATTGTCTACTAAATTGTGTGAGACGAAAATTATAAAATATTTCATAGAGAAAAAAATTTAGGCCCCCTCCACCTATTCCTTCTTCGACCAGGTTTCCTTTCAATTTATACAAAAGCCGCGTTTAGCGAAAAATTTATACCGAACGCACAGCATACTATGTCCGTACACTCACCTCGGCCTATTTAGCCTCACATACACTGCGACGCTAGGAGGTCCCGCGGACGCCCACCCCACACAGCTCACAGGGGGCGCCCCGGCAACCCCTTCCCCTCCCCCCCCTACAGCTCACAGGGGCGCCCNTGAGGAACAGTGGTGGCTTATGCCTTCTGCCATCCACCAGAAACAACAGGGAAAAAAAAAAAAAAATGAAAACGTTAAATGCTTATTGGTAGGGGACTGTTTAAATAATTTATGACATCCATTCAGTGGGCAACAGCACAATTGTTTAAAAATATAAAGAAGCTCTGTATATACTAATTCGGGAAGATCTTGAAGTGAAAAAAAATGCAGAACAGTGCATATAGTATGCAGTCTCATATAAAAATGGGAGGGTGTAATAACATATAACTATATTCTTAGTTTGCATATGCCTAAAGAAACTCTGGAAGGATTTAAAAGAGAGTGATAACTTCAAACTTTGGAAAATGTTAGAAGAACTTTTGTCAACATATACATTTATTCATATGTCAAAATTTAAATTTACTAGTAATTAAAGAAATGCAAGTTAACAAAACACCTATAAAGGGAAAAATTAGCAGAGGGCAAATGCACACTGCTGGTGACAATGTTTTGAAAATAAGGGGCTGGCGTTCAGTTCAGTTGGTTAGAGCACCGTGTTATAACACCAAAATAAGGGTTCCCATCCCCATATCCACCAGCCCCCCCCCAAAAAAAAAAACGAGGAAATATTATCTTCAGCCAATGTTTTATCAAATATTATCCGAGACAGGTAAAGTTTCGTGCACAGATTCTATATATTTATTACAGACTGTATAAAACAAGAACGAGAAGGTATTATTCAGGAACAAATAACGAGCAAAGGAAACTATGGTATTTATAGTTAATGGAAAATTGTGTAGCCATCTAAAGAGTTGTGAGTGGAAAACAAAAGTATAAAAAAATTATTTATGATGGCATTACATTGGGAACCAAAAATTCATATTATTTAGAAAGCATGGTCACAATTTAGTAGAGAGACAAATACTATATATTTCAAATGATTAAAACATTTGAAAGTATAAGCCAAAATTATAATTGTCTACTAAATTGTGTGAGACGAAAATTATAAAATATTTCATAGAGAAAAAAATTTAGGCCCCCTCCACCTATTCCTTCTTCGACCAGGTTTCCTTTCAATTTATACAAAAGCCGCGTTTAGCGAAAAATTTATACCGAACGCACAGCATACTATGTCCGTACACTCACCTCGGCCTATTTAGCCTCACATACACTGCGACGCTAGGAGGTCCCGCGGACGCCCACCCCACACAGCTCACAGGGGGCGCCCCGGCAACCCCTTCCCCTCCCCCGCCCCACACAGCTCCCAGGGACGCCCCGGCAACCCCTTCCCCTCCCCCGCCCCACACAGCTCCCAGGGACGCCCCGGCAACCCCTTCCCCTCCCCCGCCCCACACAGCTCCCAGGGACGCCCCGGCAACCCCTTCCCCTCCCCCGCCCCACACAGCTCCCAGGGACGCCCCGGCAACCCCTTCCCCTCCCCCGCCCCACACAGCTCCCAGGGACGCCCCGGCAACCCCTTCCCCTCCCCCGCCCCACACAGCTCCCAGGGACGCCCCGGCAACCCCTTCCCCTCCCCCGCCCCACACAGCTCCCAGGGACGCCCCGGCAACCCCTTCCCCTCCCCCGCCCCACACAGCTCCCAGGGACGCCCCGGCAACCCCTTCCCCTCCCCCGCCCCACACAGCTCCCAGGGACGCCCCGGCAACCCCTTCCCCTCCCCCGCCCCACACAGCTCCCAGGGACGCCCCGGCAACCCCTTCCCCTCCCCCGCCCCACACAGCTCCCAGGGACGCCCCGGCAACCCCTTCCCCTCCCCCGCCCCACACAGCTCCCAGGGACGCCCCGGCAACCCCTTCCCCTCCCCCGCCCCACACAGCTCCCAGGGACGCCCCGGCAACCCCTTCCCCTCCCCCGCCCCACACAGCTCCCAGGGACGCCCCGGCAACCCCTTCCCCTCCCCCGCCCCACACAGCTCCCAGGGACGCCCCGGCAACCCCTTCCCCTCCCCCGCCCCACACAGCTCCCAGGGACGCCCCGGCAACCCCTTCCCCTCCCCCGCCCCACACAGCTCCCAGGGACGCCCCGGCAACCCCTTCCCCTCCCCCGCCCCACACAGCTCCCAGGGACGCCCCGGCAACCCCTTCCCCTCCCCCGCCCCACACAGCTCCCAGGGACGCCCCGGCAACCCCTTCCCCTCCCCCCCCTACAGCTCACAGGGGCGCCCCGGCAACCCCGTCTCCTCCCCCACTCGCTTGCACACTGGCGAGGTCGGGCCGCGCAGCCGCAGTAGCTGCTGCGGCCGCTCCTAGCCCGGGGAATCCTGGGACTGAACCTTTCCGGAAAGGGAGCTCAGCTCGGCGTACGGTGTTAGGCCCGTCTCCAGACCCTGGCTCAGGCCCAGGCTTGTGTTCCAGGCCCTTGCTCGAAGACAGGCCGGTGGCCGCGGCGACGCTCAAGAGACAGTGAAGGACGCAGCGGAGCACTCGCTGAGGTGCCCGGCCTCGCCCCCGAGCGAGCCGCGGAACCGCAGTACGTGGCGGCGCCTCCCCCTTGTTCCCAAGCGGAACTGCTGAAGGAGCGGTAGCGCAGGCCGGACGGACAAGGTGAACCGGGTCATTTAACTGCCTTCAGGGGATGATTCAGCTGCATCATAATCAGATTTGAGGTCCACAGCCCTTTGCGGTCCTGCTACAGGACGGTTTTCAGTGGATGAGTGACCGGTGTGCCCTGAGGTGTGCCACAGTGACTGCTTGCCCTTGATAAGGAAAACGAGCATTCCTGCCCTTTGGACACCTCGTTTCCTGTAAAACATTCAGGTTATAAACCTCTTTCTTTGGCATACATCTCTGTGCTTTGGCATACATCTCTGTGCGAGAGGAAGGCTTTCACATGAAAGTGTCTCTTGGTAACGGCGAAATGGGCGTCTCTGCCCATTTGCAGCCTTGCAAGGCAGGAACAACACGGTTTTTTACCAGCAATACTCATAGTTCAGTGGTGTTGCAAGGCTTTGATCAGCTTAGAATAGAGGGATTGCTTTGTGATGTGACCCTGGTACCAGGTGATGGAGATGAAATCTTTCCTGTCCACAGAGCCATGATGGCGTCTGCTAGTGATTATTTCAAGGCTATGTTCACGGGTGGAATGAAAGAACAAGATTTAATGTGCATTAAGCTTCATGGCGTGAACAAGGTTGGTCTGAAAAAAATCATTGATTTTATTTATACTGCAAAACTTTCTCTTAATATGGATAATCTTCAGGACACACTTGAAGCTGCCAGCTTTTTACAAATTTTACCTGTTTTGGATTTCTGTAAAGTGTTTCTTATATCAGGAGTTTCTCTAGATAACTGTGTTGAGGTTGGGCGAATTGCTAACACCTACAATCTTATAGAAGTGGATAAATATGTTAACAATTTCATCTTGAAGAACTTTCCAGCTTTATTGAGTACCGGGGAATTTCTAAAACTTCCATTTGAACGGCTTGCCTTTGTGCTTTCCAGTAATAGTCTTAAGCACTGTACTGAACTTGAACTTTTCAAGGCTGCCTGTCGCTGGCTAAGGTTGGAAGACCCTAGGATGGACTGTGCTGCAAAATTAATGAAGAATATTCGATTTCCACTGATGACACCACAGGACCTCATCAATTATGTTCAGACAGTAGATTTCATGAGAACAGACAATACCTGCGTTAATTTGCTTTTGGAAGCCAGCAATTACCAAATGATGCCATATATGCAGCCAGTGATGCAGTCGGATAGAACTGCCATTCGATCTGACTCTACTCACTTGGTTACATTAGGAGGAGTTTTGAGGCAGCAGCTGGTTGTCAGTAAAGAATTACGGATGTATGATGAAAGGGCACAAGAGTGGAAATCTTTAGCCCCCATGGATGCTCCTCGTTACCAGCATGGCATTGCTGTAATTGGAAACTTTCTTTATGTAGTTGGTGGTCAAAGTAATTATGATACAAAAGGAAAAACTGCTGTCGATACCGTTTTCAGATTTGATCCTCGATATAATAAATGGATGCAGGTTGCATCATTAAATGAAAAGCGCACATTCTTCCACTTGAGTGCCCTCAAAGGACATTTGTATGCAGTTGGTGGACGCAGTGCAGCTGGTGAACTGGCCACAGTAGAATGTTACAACCCAAGAATGAATGAGTGGAGCTATGTTGCAAAAATGAGTGAGCCCCACTATGGCCATGCTGGAACAGTGTATGGAGGCTTAATGTATATTTCAGGAGGAATTACTCATGACACTTTCCAAAATGAGCTCATGTGTTTTGACCCAGATACAGACAAATGGACACAGAAGGCTCCAATGACTACAGTCAGAGGTCTGCATTGTATGTGTACAGTTGGAGACAAGCTCTATGTCATTGGTGGCAATCACTTCAGAGGAACAAGTGATTATGATGATGTTCTAAGCTGTGAATACTATTCACCAACCCTTGACCAGTGGACACCAATTGCTGCTATGTTAAGAGGTCAAAGTGATGTTGGAGTTGCTGTCTTTGAAAACAAAATCTATGTTGTTGGTGGATATTCTTGGAATAATCGTTGTATGGTAGAAATTGTCCAGAAATACGACCCAGAAAAAGATGAGTGGCATAAAGTTTTTGACCTTCCAGAGTCACTTGGTGGCATTCGAGCTTGTACCCTCACAGTTTTTCCACCTGAAGAAAACCCTGGGTCACCTTCTAGAGAATCACCTCTTTCAGCACCTTCAGATCATTCTTAGGTCTAAGGTATAATACAGTGAATCAGGGATGATCTCATACTTCCCCTTCAGTTGTATCTTCTTACAATGATTGGTACAGTTATTAGATAGAAAGGTAGCTGATGTTACTTGTCTTGTTTGACTTAGTATGTTTATCAAACGGTTAACAGATAACATTCTTAAAACGTATTCATAGCTAGCTTTTAACAAATGAAAAAAGATATGTAGAAAACTTTAAATTAGATGTCTTTTTGTGGTGTTGATATGAGTCAAATTGTGGGTGACTGTAGTAAATATATAATTATTTTCATTATGCTTCAACGTTTAAAGTTTTCATCTTTGACTAGAAAACATCAAAGGGAGGCCACCTGCTCTAACCTAAAATAATAAACAAGGGGTTGCCAAGTATTGTTAGCTACCTCCCTCTTTTCACAGAGTTTTTGACATATCTGTCAATTCATTAGTTTGTGTGGTTGCATTCAGAATATGTGAAGTTTCTTAGGCAGGAAGGAGAAATAATAAAAATATTAACTAGAAAAAACAGTAGAGCCCTAAGTCAGGGTTTGATATCTCTCTCTCTCTCTCCCTCTCCCCCTCTCCTCCCTCCCTCTCTCCCTCCCTCCCACCCCCTCCCTCTCTCCCTCTCTCCA
>NW_007742455.1:25480-28297 GCF_000696425.1 Galeopterus variegatus
TTTGTTCCTGTCTTTTGCTTTAATTGTACTGTTTGCTATAAAGACTTTTCCTTAATTTATGGTATTTTTATGCAGGAAGGGCTATTCAATTTAATGTGACCAAATATGTCCTTTTTTGCATTTTGACATTTTGGTGATAATTTTGCTGTTTTTCTTTTTATGTAGTACTGATATATTCCTTGTTCTTGATCCTATAGCTTTGTCAGTGCTAGTTCTTGACATGTTAAAGGTGGCATTTTCTCCTCTCCTGTTCAAGTAGCTTTGTAATGCAGTGAAATTAGTTTTTTAATGCTTTCTTGCATTTTTTTTTCCATCATGAGGTGGTATAATTATCTCAGTATTTTATGTCTTTGTTATTGACACAACTTTCTACTAGACCTTTGGTATAAAATCTAATGCATGTTTTCGAGTTATTATCCAATTATTCTATAACTACTTTTTGAATAATCTTCATTTTCTTACTAAATTCTTACGCTTTAAAAAATCATATAATAAAATCTTATTTATAATATGGGTAATTGAGGGTCTTTTTCTTCAGTTCCAATGATATTTTATTCAAGTTGTCTTTGGTATATAGGTTTCTTTTTGAATAGGATTTTTTTTTCATATAATCTGTTGGCAGCAGTAGGAAATACATGGTTTTGGCATATTGGTTTTCTGTCTATATTACTGACTCAATTCTTAGAGTTTTTTGGTTGGATTCCCTTGTGTTTTCACCTTAAAGAATCATATTGTAAAAACCTGTTTTATAGTATTTTATAAATCAAAGCATTGGTTTATACTTCCAGCAAAATTATAGTAGTGACACAAGGCATTGTGTCTGATGGTAATTTTTAAGGGATAATTGTAGTTTTCGAATTTCTTTGTAAAGGAAGATATTCTTGATCTTCTTCATGAAGTATCACATTAATTGGGAATATTAAAAAATTAGGAATGCATGTCTTCATCACAAATACTTGGCAAAATTTATTGATAGCATTTTAATTTTTCTCTGTCAAATACTGAAGAAGAGTTTGTTTTTTAATTGTTCCCTACTTTGGGTTAGAAATCACCCTCATATATTGCTGGAGTGCATTATGAGTTGGTATAAACAGTTTAGAAAGCAATTTGGCAAGAGCAGCCAAATGATCTTCCAAGTTTCATACCTTTTGAACAGTAAGTGTATTTCTGGAATTAATAAATGACAAAATAAGTAACCCAGAAAATGGTCATCTGAGCATGGTATTACAGTATTATTATTTGACCCCTAATATGACCCCATCAGCTTTCCATAAAAATTCTTTTAAAAATGGAAGTCTTTGGAATTCTTCCCACCCTGATTTTGATACTTTGTCTGTGTTGAACATATATTTGAATGGCTGAATGATGGTTAAAACAAAAGACTTAGATATGCACACACTGAAGAACTGTTGAAGTTGTGTTTGTTAACCAAATACACTAATACACAACAATTGGTGGTTCTGTTGTTGTTGTTGTTGTTTTCAATTTTATATTTATTTTTGTGGGGTTCAGTGTGTTGTTTTAAAACATGCATATACTGCACAATGATTCACTTAGGGTAGATAGCATAATTTTGTACCCATTAGCCCCTCACACTCCTCTCCCTTCCCACCCCTCAGTCTCTGGTAACCGTTATACTACTCTCTACTTCTATGAAAACCACTTTTTTTTTTTAGATTCCACATATGAGTGAGACATACGGTATTTGTCTTTCTGTGACTGACTTCACTTAACATGATGGTTTCCAGTTCCATCCATGTTGCTGCAAGTGATAGGATATCATTTCTTTTTATAGTTGAGTAGTATTCCATTGTGTATATGTGCCACAGCTTTTTTATCCATCATCAGTTGATGGGCATTTAGGTTGATTCCATCTCTTGGCTATCATCAATAGTGTTGTGATGATATGGGAGTGCAGGTGTCTTTTTGATATATTGATTTCATTTCCTTTGGGTATATACCCAGTAATGGGATAGCTGGGTCATAAGGTCTGTTTTTAGTTCTCTGAGGAACCTCCATACTGTTTTCCACAAATGGCTGTACCAATTTACATTCCCACCACCAGTATAGGAGGGTTCCCTTTTTTTGGCATCCTCTCCAGCATTTGTTATTTTCTGTCTTGTTCATAATAGCCCTTCTAACTGGGATGAGATGATATCTCATTTGCATTTCCCTGATGATTAGTGATTTTGAGCATTTTTTCATGTGCTTTTTGGCCATTTGTGTGTCCTCTATTTTCCTGATAACAGTCTCTGATATCCTTTATTTTCCTGATAACTGCTTTCTAGGGGCTAATGTTATTCTACCATCTACTGGTTAAAATAGAAAGTCCTTGTTTAGATAGATTACACAATCTCCTTTAAACAAAACAACAGTAATAACAAAAACTAGCAGAAATTTTTATAGGGTATGTGAAAGTTCAAAGTTGTCAGATCATATCAATTATATAAGTAAATATAAAAAAACTATGGTGATTCTTGGTATATAGTAGGTCAAATAGTCAAAGAGAATATATTTTTTGATACCACATAAACATACAGATTTGAGTTGCTTTCACATTTATTTTATTGATAATTCATATAATTTGAATAGATAATCTGCAACATTTTATCCAGATTCTAAGTATTCACAACCGCTACGCGCTGCCTTTTTTTCTTCCCCTAGTGGATTCCCCAAACCTCTTTTATGTTTTAGCAGAGAGACTCATCAAAAGGACATTTACAAAATAAATCTTTTTAATAGCAGAAAGGTTGTAACATGCAATATATCGCTTCTCGGCCTTTTGGCTAAGATCAAGTGTAGGTTGTAATATGCAGT
>NW_007742455.1:28603-29279 GCF_000696425.1 Galeopterus variegatus
TTTTATTTTTTAGCAGAGAGACTCATCAAAAGGACATTTACAAAATAAATCTTTTTAATAGCAGAAAGGTTGTAACATGCAATATATCGCTTCTCGGCCTTTTGGCTAAGATCAAGTGTAGGTTGTAATATGCAGTATATCCAGGTATAAGTAAATCTGATAACCTCATAATATTCTAAAGAGCTTTTTATATTGGTTTGCACATGTGGATATGAAGATCAAATCATTACTGCTGTAGCCACATAACTTTCACCTAGCCCACACAGAGACATACATACATAAGCACACACACATGTGAGATACAGAATGGCTTCTGGACCAGGTGATCCAAATTTTTCTTAGTACCATCCATGGGTTCAAAGGAAGCCTACTTCTTGGCTATGTGAACAGTCTACCCATTTCCTCATTCTCCAAAACATTGTCTCAGCAAAATATTCTCATACATTGAGCATTCTTTCCCTCGGGATCGATGTAACTGAAAACAGGTGATCTCTTAATAGTACCTCCTGAAGGGTATCAAGAGTGCACATATTCCCTATTTCTTTTCTGCACAGAGATGAAGGAACAGGGTTAGATTTCATGCAATCTCAGAAAAAGATGAGTAGAAAACTAATGACAACAGTCAAGTGACCCAAGCTTCAGAAGTTTCACTATGTACAGTCTTTTTTCCAATTCT
>NW_007742455.1:29562-36733 GCF_000696425.1 Galeopterus variegatus
ACAACAGTCAAGTGACCCAAGCTTCAGAAGTTTCACTATGTACAGTCTTTTTTCCAATTCTAAATCTACAGAGTGTGCCTGGGTCTCTACTGGTCCATCTTCTGGAAGGCTGTTACAGTAGAGCCTTACAGCCTCTTACAAAAGAGGTTTATCATTCCTTACCTCGTTTCACCCAAGAGCCAGCCAGCAGCATAAACATTAGTTTGGGTGGAGGGCTGGTCTAACTTCTACTGATTCAAGCAACTTTATCTTATTTGGGGAGTAAACTTTATAACTTAGAAGTCAAAACATCTTCAAGCAAGGAATTAGTGATCATACAAACTTCTTTCTAATTCATGTTAAATCATGAATCAAAACATCCCCAATATGAAATCCGAATTTGTCAGTCAAATGTTTATATCTTTATACTAGGCAGTGTTTACTTTGGTTTTTTTATTATTATTAATCTCTTCACCCTTCTCCAGATGAGAAAAATCACAAACAGATTTCACAAAACCTTCCATGTATCATATGTATACACAGTATGAGAGGGCATCACTTCAGCTCAAAGATTGGGGAAAGAGGGTTTTATAACCCTTGAGTCAGGCTGTCCATTAATGATCTCACCCATGCCCTGGATTGGCCATACTTTATCCTACAAGGGGTTTAGGTTATGGATTCTATTGACATTTTCACTTTGTTCACTTCCTGAGCTGTGATCTCTACATTTCCCATTCACCCTCACCACTTACCTGGTAGCTAGTCCAGCCAAATGTAACAGGTTCACGGCTATCATTTGGGAATACCTCTGTGTGCAGACCAAGATCAAGGAGATCCATCTCAACCCAATGTCTAGAAATGGGTTTTGGATGCCATGCTGAGGCACTTCCAGCTGGTCAAACCTCCCAGTTGACACCCTGCTTATGTGGAGATGTGAGTCTCTACTGGTATAGAAAAGATAGAGAAGCTCTATAGGACCTAGGGGGCAATCAAGATGACAGCTTTGAGAATGAGCTAAGGCTGCTGAAGCCTTGATCCTGCAGAGAGGCGGGAGCAGGAAGGGAGTGTCATTTAGGAGAATAACAGAATTGGAGCCATCTCGCTATAGCTGCTAATCAGCTTTGAATTATAAACAAGTCACTAGCTGGATGTTTTGGAAAAAAAAAAAATCATTAAAACATCTGATCATTCTACTGGTCCATAATCTCACTTCCCTGAGGTAGTTGTTATTCAGTGATGTTGCTGACCTGAAACCATTCTATTTGGAGCAGTGTGCAGTTTTAAAATCCTTAACCACAGAAATGACCAGGATGCTGTTAGGAAAATGGAGATGATGGTATCATGCACAAGAAAATGCACAAGCCCCCTACTCCTGTGCTCCATCTCTGCACAGAAACAGTGATTAGCTTTCCTCCAGCACCCTTTACTGTCTCACTATCCCACTGCTGGATTTCAAGATCACAGAGAAAAATCTCAGAAACACTCCCATTTAATTCTAATAAGAGCCTTTGTCCATCCCCTACAAATGACAGCACCCCAGACCTAACCTATAGCACAATCCCAACAAATTGGAGCAAATCTATTCTCCTCCCCAAACTGTGCATTTAACCTGTAAAAACTGCTTTTATTAATATCAAGGACAGTGCTGAAAAACATTGTTCTCTAACATCACAGACTAAGAGAAACTTATTTTATATTATATCTCTGATCATCCTCTTCTTGCCTGAAGGATCTGAGCCACATGTTACTTAGATACAACAGAGCATTAGCCCCGATTTCCAACCTGGATGCAAAGCTTCATATAGTGAGGTTTCATACACTACATTTCACATTTATACTAACATTATAGTCTCCAAGGAAACAGGAATGGGATTCTCTTTCTTAGTCCTATTTGTGAACACACTGCGATGTTCCTAACAGACCTAAAACAGTATTTCTAAAGGACTATATAGCCAATAACACTCAACCTTTGCAGCTTTTGAGTGATCGTTGTCTTCTTCCAATGACTACCCCAGTTCCACTGTGTTCCTAGAACCTCTGGAATAAACAGTAGTTCACATGAATTATCTCAAACACTTTAATCCAGAGCTGATACCCCTTTACCCTATTTACTCCTTAGAATTATTCAGTCCGAGCCCAAATCCTATAAAAATCTCCTTCCCACTCCTTCCTCCTGAGCTTCATTATGGTTATTTATGGCGAGTGTTCCCACTTATTGCAGAAGTTAAGAAACCTGACTTGGCGGCCGGCCCAGTGGCGCACTGCTACAGTGTGCCGCTTGGGAGCGCGGCGGCGCTCCCGCCGAGGGTTCGGGTCCCACATACAGACCGGTTCCCGCTCACTGGCTGAGCGAGGTGAGGGCGCAGCACCGAGGGTTGCGATCCTGTTGCCAGTCCCGGTCCGGTACGGGCGCGACACTGAGGGTTGCGATCCGTTGCCAGACACGAAAAAAAAAAAAAGAAGTTTAAATTTAAAATTGGAAATTTTGGGCCGGCCTGTGGCTCACTCGGGAGAGTGCGGTGCTGATAACACCAAGGCCACAGGTTTGGATCCCATATAGGGATGGCCGGTTTGCTCACTGGGTGAGCGTGGTGCTGACAACACCAAGTCAAGGGTTAAGATCCCCTTACCGGTCATCTTTAAAAAAAATAAAATAAAATAAATAAAATTGAAAATTTTATATCTGAAAATGTGACAAACCAAATAAAAAGATTTATTGAATGGCTTCAATAACAGAATGGAGAAGATAGAAGAATATCACTAGGAAATCTGTTCTTAGTGATCTCTATCTGATGGGTTTCTCTACAACTGCAGGAAAGGAAGAGGTGTGAGAGTTCCTAGAGAGAAAAGCACAATCTTCCATCCCCATCTGTGCTGTTAGTTATCAGAGAGAAGAGAATTTGGTGCTAATTTTTTATTCTAGAATGAGGAAGCTGGCAGATGCCCCTTTTGCTTTATATATATATATCATAATAATTTTAACTATTTAAAAAGTATCTGAAAGATTTTAGAAAATCTCTACTTCCTTCAACTAATGTGAAAAAAAAGAAAATGAGGATGGGATATTTAGGTTTGTCTACAACATCCTCATAGCTATAGTGGAGATATTTTGAATATTACAAATTCAGTGATGTAAAAACATCTTGTACCCAAATCCCTTGAAATGAGAAAAGCACCATCAGAAATACTAAATTTGAAGACTTTCTGTAAGGCTAAAGGCAGATTTGATAGACTTCACTTCTAAGAGCAGAAAACATACAACCTGAAACATGGGCATGACAAAATCACTGCAGAGTAAGAGAAATTAGAGAGAGAGAGACTGACAAACTGTGTCCTCTAAAGATGTTCACAACAATACTCCCACCCCACATGCACCATGAGAACTCTGCCATTTCTTTATCAAAAAGTTGAATCTAATTCGTCTCCCCTTAAATATGGGAAGGGTTTTGAATTGCTTGTAAAAATAATTTGTTGGAAATAGTCTTGTGTGACTTCCATGGTTATATTAGAGTTTATCAACTTTGTCAGTATTGACATTTGAGGCCAGATAAGTCTTTGTTGCAGAGCACTGTCCTATGCATTGTAAGATATTTAGCAGCATTCCTGGACTTTATCCACCAGATCCCAGTAGCAGCACCCCTTACCAGTTGTCTCCAGACATTGTCAAAAGTCCCCTGGAAGACAAAGTACTTCTCCTGCTGATAGAGTTTTAGATGTGCTGTCCCCACCAAAACTCATGTGGAAATCTGATCTCCAAATGTGGCAGTGCTGGAAGCTGTTTGAGCCATGGGGGATGATCCCTCATGAATGGATTAATGTTCTCTCTAGGTGGGGAGATTAATAAGTGAGTTCTTACTCTGTTAGCTCCCATGAGAGCTGGTTGTTTAAAAGACCCTGTCACCTCCCCTCTCTCTCTCTTGCTTCCTTTTGCCATGTGATCTGCTTGTACCTGCTAGCTGCCTGCTGCCTTCCACCATGAGTAGAAGCAGCCTGAGGCCCGTACCAGATGCAGCTGTCCCAGAACCATAAGTCAAATAAACCTCTGTTCTTTATAAATTGCCCAGTCTCAGATATTCTGTTATAGCAACACAAAATGAACTAATACACCTGCCATCGAGAACCGCTGGGTTAGATCATAAAAAATGAAATTGCTTGCTCACCATACCACTCACTTTTGAGCCCTGGGTCACCATGTAAAAAGTGTAACTGTATTGAGTCTACAATGCTATCAGAAAAGCCAGGCCACAAAGAGAAGTGATGGAGAGGTATCAAGCACCAGCTGAGGTCCCAGCTGACAGACGGCAACAGACATAAGTACCTGCCACTGTCAAGTCACCCCAGCTGTCCAGTGGGATGTGTTCCTAGCCAAGACCCTAGCTGTTGTAAAGCAAAGCCTTTCCTTCTGTGCCCCAAACAAATCCCTGACTTGCAGAATAACACAGTTGTTATTTAGGGTGACACATTTTGGAATTTGTTTCAAAGGTACAGTAATGGAAACATAATTTTGGTGTTGGGAGTGGAGTGCTGAAATAAGTAAATTAATAAACCCTGAATATCATACTGAGTACAGGACTGTAAAACCCTTTAAGACTTCAGAAATATCTAAGGTGCTGCTTCACAGACTCTTTCAAACAAAAGGCCTTCTATGTATCCTAAGGGAAAGCCTCACAGATCCTCTCTGTTAAACAACAGGGCTCTAGGAAAACAAGCTGTTGTCCCACAGCAGCCTCACTGGTAGTCCAAAGTGAATGGATATGTCTCTTGTCTAATGGCACTCTTTATAAATTGATACACAGCAAACCCACAGAGTGTTCACAGTAATTACATTAGTTTATACTGAAAGTAACAGAGAACATACAAAATAAAGAAGTCTTTGGACCCCCACACTTCCAGAAAGGAAGCAGGCTGAGAAGCCCATGCAATTACAAACATGAGTCACTTCTAGTAGAAAAGGAAGGATGACAAGATGACTTAAAAAGGAGAACCAAAAGTCCAGAGAGAAGAAAAAATCAGTCTTGGAGAATAACTCCCAGAAAGTAGAACTGAGCCCACCTTGGAAAACTGACAGCACCTGTTCTAATGGATAGCAGAATTAGAGTAGGCCGGTGATTGCTGTTTGTCTCTTGCATTCTCCCTTGTTGAATGAAAATGTCTATAATTATTAGCTCATGCTTGTCTAAGACATTGTATGTTGGGAGTATAGGAACAAATAACCTCTGTATGTAGATTATAGGTCTTCACATTGAGAAGAACTACACTAATGGAATAGTGCTGGAGGAACTGCACTTAAAGACCTCCATCCAAACCTTGATTTCATTTATATGGTGAAACTCTGGATTTGGATCTTTTTCAAATGTCGTGAGGAGATGAGATTTGGGGAGGTCTTTAGAGGTAGTGAATGTATTTTACATGTGAAAGAGTGTAATGTTTTGTGAACTATAGCAGACTGTATTTTTCAAAGATAGTAGCAATGATATCTTCCATTCCATGTATTTTTCTAGAATGTCAGAGGTCCTCCATCAAGAGATATACAGTCTAATCCCTCTTCCCCTGAATCTAAATGAGCTTATGACAACTAGAATATGAGAATATGAGAAGTGCAATCATTCTGAGGATGTCATGCATCCAAGAAGCCCAGATCATGTGGAGAGGTCTTGGGGAAGTGCTCCAGTTCACCTCAGCTGAGGTCCCAGCTAATAGACGTTAACAGGCACCATACATCTGGAAGAAGATAAACCCAAATTATCCACATTATTCTAGCCCCAAGCATCAAAATCCCCTGATCTTCTAGTCTTCCCAGCTGAAATCTGACACTATGGAACGGAGAATAGCCATTCCTGTTGTGTTTTATGCAAATTCCTAACCCACAGAATCTATGAGCATAAAAGAAATGTTTTTCTTTTTTAAGCTACTAAAGTTTGGGATAATTTGTAACACAGCATTATTTACTGTAACATACTCGAGGTTCATAGTCAACTAATGCAAGGAACAGAAATAAATATAATAATAATCGGTTGAGGAATTTCAGTTGGAATAGCAGGGCATGGTGGTTCCCCTCCCTTACCTGCAGACAGCAAAAGGAATGGCAGTGGCTTGTGACAGAGGACCACTTTCTAAACAATGTCAACAATCACCCTGGATTGGGCTCTTGGCAACAGTGCTAGGAGTGAAGAGAAAAGAGGAAGATATTAAAGGAGAAAAATAAGAAGATATGAGTGATTGTTTTGAGTTTTTCAGTTAAGGAAGAAACAACAATGGAAATTACAAACTAGAAATTAATAACAAAAAACATAGAAAGCACAATACGTTAAAAGGACATGTGGGGTACGGTCAAATTTATATTCAGTAGAAAATTTTAATTGTATGTTTATCTGATAAAAAATTATAAATAAGTGATTTAAGCATTCAATTCAAAAAGCTGAGAAAAGAACAATAACAATAATAAAGTAGAAATAAGAATTTAATAATTATAGAAGTAGAAATGAATAAACTTGAAAACAACAAAAAGCAATAGAGTTGATTTTAAAAAAATCAAAAGATGGTGTCTTTAAAAGATCAACCTAGTATTAAAAACTTAGGTGAAATTAATTCAGAGGAAAAAGGAAAAATACTTTTGGGATAAGAAAGAAACTATACTCATATCTATAGATGCAGCAAAGATTTTTTTTTTTTTACGTTTTAAGGGGAAAAAGGTGTCCAAATTTATACCAATAAATTTTAAATTTAGATGAATAATATAATTTTCTTTGAATATATAAATAAACCTCTCGATGTCATAAAAGGTAGTAAAATCTTTACCCTCTTGCCTGCAACACTCCCAAACAAAAGGCAACAGATCTAGAGCTTTAAGTAACAGATTATTTATTTCTGCTATATAAACTGTTCCAGAGCATGAAAATAGATGTGAAGCTTCCCCAGTCCTTCTGTGAAGATAAAACAACCCAGACATCAAAATGGAACACAATGAGATCTTAGCCCCATCTCATTTGTGAACTAAAGGCAACACTAGTAAATAAACATAAGCCAGCAGTTTATTAAAAACATACTACATCTGGCCCAACTAAAATGAGGATAGCAAAAAACTAAGAAATTGTCTTAGCCTTATTTCAGTTGCAAATGACAGAGACACCCAAGAAAGTATGAGCAGAAAATAAAGATTCCTGCTCTCAGTAGCTAGGGGTGAGTGGAGCCT
>NW_007742455.1:37606-41114 GCF_000696425.1 Galeopterus variegatus
CCTCGGTGCTGCTCCCGCGCCTCGCTCAGCCAGTGAGCGGGAACCGGTCTGTATGTGGGATCCGAACCCTCGGGCGGGAGCGCTGCCGTGCTTCCCAAGCGGCGCACTATCCAGTGCGCCACCGGGCCGGCCCAAGAATAAATATTATTTTAAAAACATGTTTTGGACCATTCTCTGAGGATTACAAGGTCTTTATTTCTCCTAAAAACAAAAACAAAGACAAAAACAAGAACAAAAAAATCACAAATTTGATTCTATTTGTCTGTGGGCAAAGGAAAGAGATTCCAGTTAAGTAAAATCCAGTTAAACTACAAGAAACTGACATCATTAATTTAACAGTGTTCAAATCTAGCCATTTGTGTCCCTGAGAATACATGATTACTATCAAGGGTATGCAAACATATAAGTTTTGAGAAACTCATTTTACACAATCTCAACCTTGATAAATAAGCTTGCATAAAATTGATCTACCTAAGAAGAGAGATGAAAGTTTGGCCCATCTCCATGCCCACTTCCATTCTCACATTTAGACCCTCTACTGCTTTACAAAAGAAAGTCTCTCCTACCCATCCCAGGGCTCACCGTGGTGCATTTCCTCAGGGTGCAAAACCCCTGCAACACCAAACAGAGGTACAATTCCAGAAGGCTCAGTTCTTGAGAGAGATCCCCTAGATGGAAAAGCAGAGAGGGCCACAGTAAGACCTTTATGCTTTATCAGTTACCTCCTCTCATGGATCATCAGCCTCTTCCTTTTTACTGATCAGTTCGGATCAATATTTAATATGCTTGATTTTCAACTTCTTTATCCTAAATACCAACATTCCTTGGCCTTACAACCACCTATAAGTATTATCTTGCTCCTATCATCTGTTCATATCCGGACTTCTTGAATGCTCTCTCCAATATCTGTCCCTACTTCTTCAAGTGCAGCTCATTTCTCCAGTCACACTTGTGTGGATTCAGCCTCCCTGTCCTGAAACTGCTCAAGTTGAGGTTCACAATTCACTACATCGTACTGAGGTCAGAGCTCACTGACAGTCTGCGGTGGCTGACATCTCAGAAGCACCTGACACTTGTTACCACATCCTCCATTTTCAGATCTGATACTCGTTTGGCTTTCATGTCACCATCTTCTGATTTTCTGTTCCTCCTCCTCCTCCTCTTTTCTTTGCTGACTACTTATTTTCATCTCAGGGAACTTGGGTGTTCCTAAAATTTCTGTCCTAGGCTCCACATTTTACCTTTTGCACATGCAGTCTCATCCTCCCAACAAGCTTCAAATGTCATCTCTATGATCCTAACTTCCATATGTGTGTCTTTGCCCAGACTTTAGACCCATATTTCTACCTGTGCCCCTGGAATATGTTCATATGATTGTCCTAATTAGCAATTTAAACTCCACATATACAAAACCGAAGACATAATTTTCTCCCTTTCTTGCCCTTAAAGCCTGCTCTTCTTCCTGTGTTCCCTGTGTCTGTGAGTGGACTGGACCCCATCATCCTGCTGCCCCAGATAGAGACATGGATGTCATCCTCGAGTCCTCAGTCTTCTTGACGTCCCACACCCAATAAATCACACTCTCCTGTTGACATCTGTAGCATCATCTATCTCATTCATGGCTACTTATCATCTGTAGGACAGCCTTTCTACATTAGGGAATATTCTCACTTTATGAAACATTTCTCTAGTTGTGATTATTTTAAAATATATTCACAAATTTCTCATACTCTTCCTTTTGCCTACCCTCAACTATGTGCTGGATTTAGTGATTCCCACTTAATGAATACACATTATATGACTGAATCACGGCATGTAATGCCTAAGACTAGGTCATACAAGAATTTTCAATCTCCCCCATGTTTAACTCTTATATCACTCACCTTAGTAGAAGCCAGCCACCCTGTTGTGAAGACATGTCATAGAGCTTGGTGTAGAGGCCTGAGTGACTGTGATGAGGAACTGACACTCTGTGACAGTGGTCATGTGAGTGACCCATGTCAGAAGCACATCCTCCTGACCCAGTCAAGCCTTCTGATGAATGCAGCCCCAGCTGACATCTTGACTGCAACCTCATGAGAGCTCCTGAGCCCACTGAACCTGCTCTCAAAATCTTGATTCTCAAAAGCATGCCAATCTGAAGCACCTGTGTGAGATTTTGATCCTAAAGAGTCCATGAGAAAATATAGGCTCTGGTTGGTGGTGGTTCTATCTTTGCTGGCTGAGTTGGTTTTCTACAGTGGGAAGTTCATTTTTTTGGCAAAGAAATGGCATTAGAGAATGGAAGTTCCTTTCAGTTTTTACTAGAGCAGGATCATCAAATGTGTTTTTTTTGTTGTTGTTTGTTTGTTTGTTTTCCATCAGGGCAGTTCTCCAGCTTGATTTGTGGTATTTATCCTGGAGGCTTAGTCTAGAANACACTGGCCTATGACGATGCTTACTACACACACACTTTTTTTTTTGGCGGCTGGCCAGTACGGAGATCCGAACCTTTAACCTTGTCGTTCTAATACCGCGCCCCAACCAACTGATCTAACAGGCCAACCCTAAGATGATGCTTACAGTGTTAGCAGGAACTCTTCTTTCAGCTATCTAATCAGATCTGATAGAAAAAAAAAGTAGCAAGAATAAATAAACAAAAAACGTAAAAGTCATAAAGAAGACTATTGAAATTTGAATGTGTCGATTTGCTTCCAATATAATTTTCTCATTGCAAAGTACTTAAAAGTTACAACTTAAAGACGAGTTAATTATTTTTATATACAAGTTTTCCAAAATGTTGCTGACATTTTCTGTAATGATGATAGTTGTCAGTATTATGCTACCAAGTTGCTATAAAATAAAATAAAAATAAAAAATAAACACAGATTATGCTTCCACAGTAAAGGTGATGTTTTAAACTTAAAAATTACAGAAACTTACTTTTCAGAAAGAATGTTGCATTAGTGAGCAGTCACTTTGGAAATGTATATTTGGAAATATTTTCATCATTGTGTGATTTTGTTAGCACCTACAAAGCCCTCATATTAAAATATAGAAAAAGAAACTGAATTTTCTAACAATTTAAAAATCTTTCAAATGGAATATCTTCTGAATAATCAAAAACTGCAACCATTTGGGAAAGGAAAGAACAGAAACATCCTACTAGTGGATATCAAAAAGAACATTTCAAAATTGGTAGCTAGGTTTTAATATTAGTACCATTAATTACTAAAACGAGATAACAAATCAAGAGATACTTTTCTTTGATAGCTAACTCAACCAAATATTGTCATTTTATGTCTTAACATTATCAATAACTTTTAAACATGTACAGAAATATATTGTACTAAGACACAGATTTTCATATTAACATATTACAAAGTATAAAATAAAAATTTTTTAATCATTTAATAGGTTTGGATTCACTGGTGAATCCTTCTGGTTGGAAGTATACAGAGGTTTCCTAAGAAACCAGGTGAAATGGCCTACTCCACTAAGAATAATTTTCCCTGAGCAGATTAAATTT
>NW_007742456.1:0-6116 GCF_000696425.1 Galeopterus variegatus
GAGTGAGCCACGGGCCGGCCCTAGATCGTCCAGTTCTAAGATTCATGGGGAAATGGTATCACCATCACCTGTTGGGAGGGGGAAGAAATTAGTAAATGTATGTTACATTAGAGCAGATTCTCCTTCACAGCCCTCAGAAGAAGCCAACCCTGTTGGCACCTTGATCTCAGAATTCTAGCCAGGGTAGTTTTTTATCATGCAAAAATTAAACAAAATAAAACAAAATCGAAGCAAAAATCTGCTGTCCATCTTGAATCTTAAAATCCATCTACTCATTTGCCTAATTCTATCACTTTTTACTCAAAATGTATGAGTTAATTATTAGTAAAAATCCTTCCCTGACATTTACACCCATGTGTACTGGGTATAAATCTTACTCTACATTTGGGAGTGTGGTAGATAATTTAGTTAGAGAAAAAAACAAGGTAAAACAGACTCAAGGTCCAGCCCACTTGAATCTTAGACATTTATTTATGTGATGGGGACAGGAATCACCTTTCTGGGGACTCACAAGAGTGTGAGATATTTATTTGGAAACAGAAGAAGGACTTCTAGCCTTTAGTCATTGATGCCTATATTTTCTGAGCCCAAATAGTTCTTTAAATCAGGAGGTTAAATGACTTAACTGCCACTGTTGAACAACACAAATTTTGCTGAATGTGACAAAGCTGGTCCCTGATTCTAGCCTCCTAGGAAACATAAAATATTATTTTCCTCTGATGTACTGGAGGCTCATAGAGTAATAACAGAAGTCAGAACTGAACCCAGATCTGGGATCAGCTGCCTTTTCCTATCTTAAGAATCCGTCTCTTCATCTAGCTGCTTCTCCCAAGCCCCACCCTGTCCTCAGCATAATCCCCTCACATTGCTAGCTCTACTTTTGACTCTGAGGGAAATATCTCCCAAAGTAAGGGAATTAATTTGCCCTGGAAGGGGTGGGGCGATTCTTAGGATAAGAAATGTGAAGTGATAGCACAACACCAGTGAAATATCCTACCAAACATATCTCATTCCCTGCTGAACCTCTCCACTTTTAAGAACAAAGGGTTCCTTAAAATCAACATAACCTAAAAGAATCCGTCACACTGCACCAACCTCACCTACCAAGTCAATACCAATTTTTCCTCAGCACATGACGGGCACTGTGACACACCTATTAGCCTAAAGCGGGGACCCTTTTGTTATCTTTGACTGTTGCTTTATCTACTCATGCTTCTGGACAATGGCCATATCCTCTCTCTTATACCTCCTTCATAAATTTGTCTTAATATCATCCATTGCCACCACCACAGGGAATCATCTTGTTTGATTGTGTCTGGCACCTTGTGAGCCCCTCGGCAGCAGAGCCCATCAGCGGCCGCATTCAATAGCTTTCAACAATCCCCTACTGGCGTACTCGCCTCTGTGCCTTGAGTGTTGCCTCTCCAATCTGTTCTCTGCATTTTGTTCTTTTAAGATATCAATTTTGGTGAGGGTGTTACTTTTTTTAGGACTCCCCAATGGTTTTGATGACTTTGGGCATGATGTCTGAACTCCTTATGATGCTAAACAGGACCCTTCAATATCTAAAAGTTACTTTTAGAGTTTTCTGTCTCACCACTATTTTTCTCCTTACCCTACTTGTATATTCCATAACTCATGCCTCAGACTCACTGAACTATTTTTGTTATAAGTATTTTCCAGAATTTCTCTTGCTACTAAGCTTTTCAAAAAGCTATATATATATATATATATTTCTGGAGAGTTCTTCACTGTCCCCACTTACATCTCCACCTCATTTCATCTCCTCACCTTATTAACGGCATATCATCCTTCAAAAATCAATGAAAGTATGATTTCTTCTGGAAGTTTTCCTTGAACTCCTAATGCTCTGGGTTAGAAGAACCACTTAGGTGTTCACATAGCCTTGTGGTTTCTCATTACTGCATCACACTGTGTTATAATTATCTGCTCACTTGTCTATCTTTCTCAGAAATATTATAAACCCTTATATTATGTCTTATTAATATTTGCATCCCTAGTGCCTTATAGAGTTTTGTCATTTAGCAAGCGCTAAGTGTTGAACAAATGAATGAATTCCCCAAGGGCATATGTGAGTGTTACACAGGTAATTCAGGAACTGCCTGTTAAGGTTACTTTGTTACCAAAGTCTTATCATCTCGTTATAAGAATCTGAATACCACTTTATTCTCTCATAAAAAAAAAGTAGCTGAAATAAACAAAAAAATTCATTTTCTATGAATTAAATAAAAGGAAAGAAGATAACACAATATGTGGTATGAAATGTTTAATTTTTTTCTTCTTGTGGTTTGGGACCTAAAATAACTTTATCAGGCTAAAAAGTCTTGCAGGATGACTTTTTAGAAATTCAATAATGATCAGTTCTGTACTAAATATATAAAAAGAGCTCCCTATCCATTTGGTGAATATCTAATATATTTAAATTAAGTTGGCAACTCATTATAGTGACTAAGACATAGAATTACTTTGTCATAAATTATAGGTAATCTGTATTTTCACATTAACTCTATTACCAGTAATAGAGTTTTAATGTGGTACTTACACTTTGATAAAAGAGAAACTGTGTTGCCACTAGAAATATGTAAGATGTGAACAGAGGAAAATGGGGAAGTTGGGAGGGAGGAAGGAATGAAAGATATGTGGGAGAAAAAAGAATTTTGGGAAAAAAACAGAATTAAAAAGCAACAAAGGAATAGAGGAAAAAAGAAAAATGGATGGAAAGAAGTAACGTATAGGCTGGGGAAACTGTAAGAAAGGAAAGACCGTTAAGAAAAGATGAAATAGAAAAACAGAAAATCAAAAAGCGAACCCAACAATGTAAAATATACATGGATCACTGCTACACTGGGAAAATGAAATCATGCAACTAGAAACGCATATACTGTTTGCATCAGATTAAACAGAGAGCTTTTACATGAGTTGCAAATGGAAATAGATATTACATTTTTTAACAATTTGATAGTGATTTCCTAAGAAGTTTATTTTACACCCTGAAATTACATTAATTATCAGAATTATTGGTTGCACAATGAGAGAAATGCCTTTCCTTTCCTTAATGCTGTGTAAAGGCAGATCGCTACTAAGTAATGCTGTCAAGTTTATGTTTATCACAGTCAATTCCATGTACCTTCCTTAGGTTTTGCTAGGTTCTGTACTAGCAATATATATTCAGGGTCAAGGGAAGGGAGAATGTGCAACGCATATTTGTTCAAACATTAACACAAAAGACATGTGCACTGGCCCCATTTTATAGAAGTATTTTCCTCCTTAAGAACATAGTATTCTATTTTCCCAGTAGGTTTTCTTTAAACCCACTTTATGTGTCTGCTGTAATGCCTTTGGAATTCACTATTCGACGTCTTGTTAAAGAATAAAGAAAAGCTTCCATAGTGGCTTGTAGAAATTGGACATATTGGAGGCTCATATTGAAAAGAAAAAAGAAAAGAGACTTTCTAACTCACTTCTCATCTTTCTCATATGATTACTTTTAATTTTGTAGTATAGAAAAATTGAATATACAGCTATAGGTGTAGAGCACACAGAATAAATTGCTGTATTGAAAGAATAAAGCTTTGTATAAATAAGAGAGGAGGTAATTGAATGGCTCAGCATATACAAATTCAGATACATTGGTGTTAAACTGGATTTCTATAAATATGTGTATTGGTTCAAGACCTTAAGGGCATAAATTTGATAGAAGGCGAAAATAGCCTATTTTTTTCAAATTTTCTCTCTTAGCTACATTCAAATTTTTGAAATCAATATGCATAATAAGGGTGCAAATTTGAATTAGATGAGTAGTATAATATTTAGAAAATTGTCCTATTCTTCTAAGAAGAATAAATGTCAGCATGTCAGCACATTATTCACTGGGAACTCATTTTTTACTATAAAATGTTTATGTAAGAAAATTAATACCAACATATAAATATTGAGTTCAAATCTCCCCTTGGCATGAGAAGACCCCCCAAAAATGAATGTCTTTTGTGGGTGGGAATGGGGTAAGGTAGGGTTTTGGGAAAAAGAGATTTGAGATTATGTGCAGGTATTTGGCCACTGTACTCTGTCTCTTCCATATCCCTTTCATTGAGAGTTAGATTTGTAAAAAGGAAAAGTGCTGGCAACAAACATACATACTGTACACCATGGTCTCCCCACACTCAGCTTCCTAAAATAGCCTACCCCTTTGCATTCCAAGGGACAAATTAGGCTAAAGAGTATATCAATACTTTCAAAATTATCCTGTCCTTTTGAGCAAAGATGAACATTAGCACATCAGCAGACAATTCATTTGAGAGACATTTGCGGCCATAAATATTCAGTTCAGGATTAATTCTCTAACCATTCACCTGTTTGTCATAGTTTCCTTAATTAAGGTACTTAATTGAGAAAATAAATATATCATGATATTGAACAGGTATGCTTTCTAAAGCTTTTCCTCCAACCTAACCCACTTTAACTTTTAAAAAATCATGCCGTTAAAAACTTTCTACAGAAAATTGGAATTGTAATCTTTTAGCATTCTTACAGTCTCTTGGAAAAATCATTGTATTTAGAGTCATAGTTGTCTCAGACTTTCCCATCCCTTCCTCACTTCCCTTTTGCCCATCACCACTATCCTAACTTGTATTGTCATTAGATACATGCACATTTGCCTAATTCCCTACATTGGGAGTTCTGTGAATACTGGAAGCATTTCTTGTACATTTTCAGTTTATTCATCTTTTTATTCTGATGCCCCACATAATGCCTTTTGTATGCTATATACACAATAAATGCGTGCTGATTTAATGTGTTTACATGTAATATAAACATAGTGTATATTCACCAGGAAAAAATAATCAATACTAGCCTAAATTAAATTAATCAGTTATATCTAAAAGATAATTTATAAAATAAAATCCAATTTATTTTTCAGCCATAAACTTTACTTAAGACTTAGGATAAATTCTGTTTCCAAGAACAATTATTTTTTTTTCTTTTAATGAGAAATGTGAGCTATTTTAAAATATAGTTTTCCTACAGATTGGATTTTAGGTTTCCATAAGTCTCTGATATGGGTCTATAGTTGGAAATAATAATGGAAAGTGAACAACGATTTCAGTGATTAATATACACAGGCATACCTTTGAATTGGGATATGATTCTGCTTATTGAAACTAATGAACCAAAAATTGCACTTTGTGTTATTGACTAACTAATAGGAATGCATGTTGCTTAAGGTCATCCAACAAGCAGACACCAATATTGGATTAAACATCAAGTAATTTATAAGGAAAAACACCTGCAGGAGAAAAAAAAGTTGGGAAAATAAGGAGAGAGTTTGATAATGCTGGCAGAGTTGTAAGACCAGGATGCAGGGCTTACTCTTGTGAAGAAAAGAGGAAAGGAAAGAATGTTGAATGAAAGAGTCTTAGACTGAAGTGCAATTCTGAAGTATTTTACCAATCAACTAGGAATTTTTCAGCCGAAGTTGCCCATTTGAGAAGTTCAGTCTCCCAGGAATCAGCCTGCTTGGTTATGCCTGCTAAACTCAGCTATCCATTGGGATCCCCTCCCACGGGAAGCATAGTCTCAGAGCAAATTAGGTTATGTATCTCAGAAAGCAGTAGCAGGAATGTTTGGTCAACTACGGTCCCCACAGTTGAATATCTAAGAGCAACAAGTCTTTGGCTGCCACCAAAGAAAATAAGACAAAAGCCGTGATTAACTGAAAATGTGTTTCATAGTTAAGGTGTGGTGATGGAGAAGAATAGTAATGGCGATTGACTGATGAAAAAGACATTAAACGCGTAGCATGGTCTGAATGGGAGCAAACACCCCTAGATTGGTGGTTTCTGCATAGGTCCTGGAATTCAGGTCTTAGATTCAAATTCTAACTCCAAACTTGCTTGCTATGGGCAAATTAATGAAGCTTACTTTTTATTAATTTCCTCATCTGTAAAATGAAGTTAATTATTGTTCCTCTCCTACAGAAAACACTATTAGTCTCTCAGATTATTAACATCAGAAGGCACTTCAAAGGTCATACCATTCGATGACATATTCCCATGGCTCAAGTCCATTCTACTATGAACACTCCAAGTTGTGTGTTC
>NW_007742456.1:7314-19225 GCF_000696425.1 Galeopterus variegatus
ATTTGATGCAATTGTTCAGCACTGTTTTCCTTTAATTTAAGATATAGCCATGATATGGAATGTATATTAAATATAGTATAAAATATATTCTGTTGTAAAACACACTGCTCTAGCAAAACATCTGCTCATAATGCTGTTTCCTTTCTTGAAAAAGTAAATTGAAACAACTAATCATATAAAAAATACAGCTACTTTGAGAACTAGACTAGCCCATTTTTTTTCCTTCTGCAAATTGGGAAAAGATTGGAATTGTTTTACATATTTCACAGGGCTTTGAGCTGCAAACATTTGCACTTCAGCAAATACCACATTTTAAAAATTAGACTGGCAAAAAAACACTTATTCTATCAACACCTTGTTATATGTGTGAAAGACAATTAATTTAATCTACAAAGTGCTTCCTTGTTATACTCTGGAATCCTATTGATTAATCAAATTTAAAAAACTATATTCTGCATTACTAATGGTTCAAGGGTAGCAGTTTGTGTGTAGCTGCTAAAGAGCTTCTTTTGTCATGAAGGAATAAGTGCCAAGGTTTCAGCATATTTACAATTTTAAGTTGAGCATTTTAACACATGCTTAAACTGGTAATTTGATGTATAAAAATATTTAAGGGAATGTTACAGTAGTGATAAATGTACTTATAGGGCATAAGCTATAGTAGATTTGCCACAATTGTTTGACAATGAAAGAAATACAGTACTAGAGTTAATTTGTGCCATCAAAACATAAATACCAAGATTAAAATACAGTATAGCAATGCAAAGTCAACTGAAAGAAATAAAATAGTTTCACCAAACCGCTATGCTTAACCCAGCATAGATATTATGTATATATTAGTATTAATTATGCATATATTACTGTGTAAACTGGGAGAATCATTGATTGGTCTTGCAAATGGGAAAAAAATCAGAGACACCCAGGCCAGCGATCCTAATCTGTGGCAAATAAGCAGGCCACTCCAGTACAGTACAGAAAGAAAATATTAAAACCACTACTAGTATGAATTTATTATTGTATCCTTTAAATCTATTTTTAGATATGTTTGCATATTTTATAATATTTAAACATATTAGCATAATATGCAAAATTGGGGGTGAGCATTTAAAAATGATTTTTGGTAGTACAGGAGTAATATAAAAATATTTGGATACCTTTCATTTAGTCCAGGCTACCCAGCTCCACTCTCTCCCAGTGTTTAAAGAGCCTTAGCCAATAAATTATGAGTGCTCAGATCACATAAGAAATGTCATATTTATTATGAAACAAGTGATCTTAACCTAGTATTACACAAGTTCAAGCCACAGTTATTGTTCTCCATATAAACATTCAAAGAGACTTTCTGGTTTTGTTAATCAATTCTGTGACTTGAGTAACTATGCATCGGCCCAGAAGAAAGGTAATCAGACTCAATGTCTCAGTGTTTTCAAAATACCTTTTTTCAGGAGAACACCACTGGGAAGATTTTAGATCTTTTCAAATTCTCCAAAAGGTAATTTTTTTCAACAAACGGTGTTAGAAAAACTATATATCCACATGAAAGAAAATGAAATTGAGCCTTTTTCTTATACCATATACAAAAATCAACTCAAAATGGATTAAAGTCTTAAATGTATGATCAGAAAATGTAAAGCTACTAGAAGAAAACATAGGGGAAAAACTTCATGACAATGGACTTGGCAATGATTTCTTAGATATGACACCAAAAGCACAAGCAACAAAATCAAAATCAAAAATATAGAACTGGTACTACAGTCAACTAAAAAGCTCTGTACAGTAAAAAAAGGCAATTTACAGAATGAAAAGGAAACATATGAATTAATATCTAAAATATATAAAGATGTCCTATAACTCACTAGCAAAACAAGCAAGCAAATAAATGGAAACAACAAACAACCCCACTAAAAATTGGGCAAAGGACTTGAACAGACACTTATCTAAAGATGATACACAAATAAGCAACATGTATATGAAAAAATGTCAACATCACTAGTCATCAGAGAAATACAAATTAAAACCATAATGATATATCACCTCACATCTGTTTAGATGTGCTGTTTTATTTATTTGTTGATTGATTGACCGGTAAGGGGATCGCAACCCTCGGCCTGGTGTTGTCTGCACCATGCTCAGCCAGTGAGCCCACCAGCCATCCCTATATTGTATTCAAACCCGCAGCCTCGGCACTACCAGCGCTGCACTCTCCCAAGGGAGCCATGGGGCCAGCCCCAGATGTGCTATGTTTTAAATGATAATGTCCTCTCCAAAATTCATGTTGAAACTTAATCTCAATGCAACAGTAGTAAGAGGTGTGCCCTTTGTGAAATGATTAAGTCGTGAGGGATCTGCCTTCATGTATGGATTTAGTACCTTTTAAAAGGCTTTAGCTTGAAAGGAGTGCTTGCTTGCTATTTCATTCTTTCACAATGTGAAGATCCAGCAACAAAGTAACGTCTTGGAAGCAGAGAGCAGCCCTCACCACACAGGAATTCTACTGTCCTGATCTTGGGCTTCTCTGCCTCCAGAACTGTTAAGAAAGAGTTCTGCAATGCCTAGCAGAGCCATGGGGTCAAGGTCACTGTGGAGAGTCCTAGGTCAATGTCTAATGGAGCCATAGGGGCAAGCTGCCCAGAACTGTAAAGCCATGGGAGTGTGATCTTAGCCTGGGAGAGCTACAGGCACCCAGAGCCACCCATGAGAGCTATAGCATGGGCTGTGCTCAGCAAAGCCATGAGGCAAGGACATGGAGAAATTGAACCCTTGTACACTGTTGATAGGAATGTAAAATTGTATAGCCACTATGGAAAACATTACAGAGGTTCCTCAAATCATTAAAAATAGAACTAACACATGATCCAGAAATACCACTTATGGATATACATCCAAAATAATCAAAATCAAAATCTTGAAGAGATATCTGCATTCCCATGTTTATTGAAGCATCATGTACAGTAGCTTGTATGTTGAAACAGCCTACAATGGAATATTATTCAACCTTTAAAAGAAGAAAATTCTGCCATATGCAACAGCATGGATGAATCTATATGATATTAACTAAATAAAATAAGCCAGTTACAGAAAAAAATACTTAATGATTCCACTAATGTGAGGTATCTGTAATAGTCAAATTTATAGAAACAAAGAGTAGAATAGTGATTGCAAGAGGCTAAGGAAAAGGGGAAATGGAGAGTTGCTCTTCAATAGGTACGTAGTTTCAGCTATGCACAAAGAATAATTTCTAAATATCTGCTATACACAACATTGTGCTTATAGTTTGCATTGCTATATCATGCATTTAAAATACATCAAGAGGATATATCTTGTGTTTCATCTTGTTACCACAATAAATAAATAAATACATAAATAAATGAGTAAATAAATGTTGCTGATTGTCAAGTGATGGTTTCACCTTAATAAATATGTACAATACATAAAAGCATAGGAGAGACTGATATTTTAATGTCCCCTAATAGATAATGCCTCCTTGTACCCATGTCCTTATGTAGTCCCCTCCTACATGCACACATGACTTGGCTTTATTATTTGTTTTAAGCAATGGACATTAGCAAACATAATGCAAGCTGAGGCTTAAAACACTTATGTGTAGAGGTTATCCCTTATCTGCTGCTGGCTGGAACTCTTCCACCATGTGAGGAAGCTGGGCTAGCTTACTGAAGTACATGGCCCAATCCACCCCCAAGACTAACCCCAGACATGAGTGAGGTCATATTCACTCATATATTCTCACTGGAGCCACCAGAACATCAAAGCCACAGAAGTTATCCTATGAGTGACCAGTAGAATAAATACCAAACTGAGTCCAGCCTAAATTACTGACTCACAAAATAATTGGAACGTAAAATGATTGTGTTTTTAAGCTTTGAGATGCTGTGTTACCCATCCATATATAACTGAGGCAAGCATTCTAGAAGCTTACCAGGAAGAGCAATGCTACTTTAACTTCCAATCCCAAGGTTAAGTGCAGAGTTGAAACAAGTCTCTATGAGAGAACAACTTTTCTACCCAGCTAGAAAATAATGTAAGAAATTTCTGTGCATGTTTATGAAATCGTAATTATATGATTCTGGACTGAAATTTTTCACAACAGTTGCTGAGGGATGCCCCTTGGGAATGATGATATGGCAACTTTTGTGTTCAGAGGTTTGCCCACACATGAATGAAGCGCTTTCTTTTAGACAGGAGAGGAATGCTTAGCAGTAAGCGCAAAAGGTCAGGTGTATTGAAACAGTAAGGGAGAGGTTCTGCTTCTGATTATCAGAGAGAAGACTTATGAACCAGTCAGCATTCCAAGAAGAAATAGTAAGCCCCACAGATAATTTATTGGACAATAAATGTTACTGAGAGAGTCAGAATGAAGAAATTAAACAACAGTTGAAAAAAACACAAGTGTTAGAAACAGTCGATCACAGAAAAAGATGACAGCAGTGTTTCCAAAGACATATATTTATTATAATCATTTAAGGTTACCCATATGAAGACATTATTTAAAATGTAAGCATTACGTAAACGTTTTTGTGTTGTTATTACATCACTATCACAGGATTCTTCTGCTCATATGCTCTTATCTCTTTAGGAGCTTCTATAAACAAGAGGCTAACTATATAATCATTCGCAGCTGTGAGTAAGTATGATAGAATTATTGTAATTGTGATCTTTTAAATATTTGCACCTGCAAACATTTGGAGCATAACATCATGATGACTTCCAAAAATCGGTGAAACAAATGAATTTGCATACATATGGTGCTACTTTTGAACACACACGTACAATTATGTCATTTCTAAAACAAATAATTTTAAGAATAACTAAGACATGTCATCATTTAGGATGTAAATGAAATCTCATTTTAATGTAAATATATGCATGAGTAAAATCTTTGCAGGAACTAATGAAAATATTTGCCTATGTGACTATAACAGCATAAACATGTGAAAATACAAGAGGATTTGGTCAAACTCCACTTTTTAAATTAAGAAGATTTGAATTTCTAAAAATTAAAAGCTAGGTTATTAGCTACACACGAAATATAATCTAGATAGAGATAAAGAAATTGCAGACAATTCTATTATAAGTAACCTACTTTTGAGCATGATGTATTTCTGATAATACATTTAGAAATAAAATACGTGTAAGGTTACAGAATGGTATCTCTATGCTCAATAAATTGGAGGATGCAGAATAACAAAGTTCTATTAATTTTCAGAAAAAATTTATAAAATTATATGTATATTACATATATGTGTTTGTGTATGTGTATGTATAAACATACATAAGGATCATGAAACTGAGCCCAGTATTTTTTTTTTTTCTCGGCCACTCCACAGGTAAATCAACAATTAAATACCAATGTGGAAAAATAATATGGTGATTAGAATATGGTGACTGGTGCATTTTGTAAAATATTTTTAACATTAAGATCAAAGACAGATGATTAAGATCTATCCAGTACCTGTCCCTTGTTCACCGCTACCTGGACAAGAAAAAGAGAACCAGTCTTTACGGAGCAATCTGCCCTCTTGTCACTGATCAGGATGGTTTTACACATATTTTCTTATTTAATCGTAATAATAAACTTATGAAATATATGTAATTATTACTAATTTTACATAAGAGGATAAAGAGGCTTCATAAGATTGTGTAATGTTTTCCATTTTTACACATTAGGTAAGTTGGGTAAATGAAGATTCTAGGTTGTTCTGAAACAAAACTGAACACTTTTCTTCTCTACTCCTAAACTCCATAGGTACTGGTTTCTCCTTTAGTAGACAAGGTTATTAGGTTTTTGTTATTGTTGCTGTGCTAGATACTCTATAGGGAAAATACTATAAATAAAAATCAACAACTATGTGAATTTAAGAGTATACATGAGCTACAATTCAAATGGTACACCTTGTGTGTGCCACGTGAAACATTTAAAAAAAAATTAAGTCCTAATGTGAATTTTGTTTTTTTCAATTTCAGATAAATGTAGGCATAAGGATGGTAATAGTGTTTCTTTACTTTTTTCTCCAGTGAGATCACTGTAGTTAAAAGAGCTGCATCTTCTACTTACTGTAAAACAGGCTTTATGCTTAGATCATTTTTGCAGTAGAACATACATAACCAGTGAATATAAAAATTACTTCCAAAATTTCATACTTAGAGACTTGAAATTTAAAATGGTTCACTGCCGGGAAAGGTAAATACCACAAGAGACACTAATTTTAAACAGCTCTGAATCCAATCTGACACATGGGATATCAGTTCATAAAATATTAATAATCTTAATCTGTTCAGTACCAGTGAGATTAAAACATATAGAATATAACCAGACATGCTCATTTAAATACATTTTGATATTGAGAATACTGAAGTTCAGTTAAACTCAATCAGTCACTCTGATCATATTTTTTTAAAAGAATCTCTATAGAGATGGCTGAACTAAAGAAAACCACGTACAGGAGAAAACTGAAATTAAAACCACATTAAGCAAGCAAGCAAAACACAAAATGACCCTTCCCTGAGGGTGGATTTTGGACTTCTTCAGAAAAAGTTGTCTGGTTGAGTTCTATTACTTTATTAAATGGAAGTCTTGAATCCAGCATCTATATTCAGAATCTCTACTGCAAAATAAATGCCCTGCAAGAGGCTACAGTGATCCACATAGTACAGGATTAGAATTGGAGGTACTTTTACACACTCACTTTTAGCTTAATTTTAGATAATAATAATTATAGATGTACCTATCTGCATGGATTAGTATACATACATATATTTCCCAGTTTTGTCTGTAGAGAGGGCCCAAAGGCAATGATACCCTAAAAAAAATAAACACACATAACATCCAGATCTTGGTTTCTGATACAACTCACCAGTATGAAGACCCAGAGCTTCTTGAAGAATGGCTGCTTCTAGGACTGGGGAAGGAAATATATAGGATCACCATAAGGAATTTGATTGACAGAAAGTAAGAAAGTGCTAAAAAAAAAAAAAAAAAAGAATGAGAATATGTCAAAAGGACAAAGGAGTCAACTGAAAGAACTCCCAGGTGCTAAAGCTGGAACCATTTCAGCAACAACTCAAATAAGGTAGTAAAACAACAACTCAAAAATAATGTAATAAGACAACCAAGAGTCCTTACTGATATATATTAAATTTTAAATATATATATATATATATATATATATATATAAAATAAAAAGCATATATATGTGTATATTTGTGTGTATGTGATGAAAAGACAGAGACAGGACCAGAATAACTGTGAATAAACAAAATAAAACAAAAACATCAGACACACCAGAATTTAGGGACATTCATTCTACAAAACATCTGACCAGTACTCTTCATAATTGTCAAGTTCATCAAAATCAAGGGAAGTCTGAGATACTGCCAGGACACAGAGAAGCTAAGGAGACAAGATAAGGGAATGTCCTGAGGTATCTATTATGAATGGGATCCTGGAACAGAACAGAAAAAGGACATGATGAGAAGACTAATGAAATCTGAATAAAATATGCCTTTTGGTTAGGGCAAAAAAAAAAAAAAAGGAAAAACAAAGAAAAGGAAAGGAAAAAAATGACTTAACGACATAGAGGCTTTAACGTTTCTCCTAACACGTTTCCTTAAAAAGATTGAGGACAACCCCCGTAAAAGCATCCAAAATTTTTTCAGTCTGAAATATTCCTTTCCATAAGAAGCAAAAATGGATGAATATTTGTTATATATCTTGAGATAAAAGCTGAAAGGTGGAAAACTATCTGAAATTTTCCTTTTAGTTTCCCTAAGCCAATTCTTTTTCACTGGATATAACTAATGCATATGGTGTTTCAGTCATTTACTGATTGTGAAAGAAGTCAGCATGAGGACAAAGTCCATCACAAAGAAAGGCAGGTTAGAGAGGATGGAGAGAAATATAGGTACACTGAACTTACCATATTTGTAACCAAAATCTCTAATATGTCTTACTGTATTTATGTGCATGCACATTTATATATAGATAACAGGTATATAAAAATCTTGTTGCATATATAAATAAAATTCTAAAAAAGACACCTACCTGCCTCCCATTTATGCCAAAGCTTAGCAATAAGGAGATAAGAATACAAGCACTGATAATGCAAAGGCTTTACTGTAGACACCCTCCCAGGTGGCCCCCAGAGATCCTTATCTTCTGGTATTCACACCCTTTGCTGTTCCTTCTCACATTGAATCAGGGCTGATAATATGTGACCAGTAGAAAACTGTATAAGTGACAGTGTATCAATTCTGACGCTAAATCACAAAAGCATTTCAGCTTACACTGGACTTCTTAGATTACTGGTTCTCCGGAGGATCTAACCACCCTGCTCTGAGGATACTACAGCATTCCTGGGGATAGGCCCTTGTTGGAGAGAAGCTGAGACCTTCCAGCAATATCCAGGTCCAATTTGTGAGCTATGTGAATTAACAACCTTGGAAAGCAGATTCTCCAACTCCAGTGAAGCCTTCAAATGACTGAGGGCTGGCAGATGGCCACCTACAACCTCACAAAGAGACCCTGAGCCTCAACTGTGCAGCCAAACCCCTCCTGAATTTTAGATCCACCAAAATTGTGAGAGATAATAAATGAGTGTTATTGTTTTAAGTCATTAAGTTTTGGGGTAATATTATGCAGCATGTATCTTATGCATCTTCCATAATTTGTGGAAGGCTGGCTTTTCTCAAAGGGTTGAAAAGAGAGGTTCTATTTTAGAGACATAAAATACAAGTGTCAGGGTGATAGTAAGTAAATCTCTGCTGCTAAAGCCTCATTTACATCCTTTCCACATTGGCTTCCAGAAGAGAGGAAAACAGTTTTATATCCATACAAATGACTGAGGAATTCCACATGGGGAAACATACTGGCTGGAAAAGCAAAGACCTACAGATACTGATCTTTCACAATTTCCAGGTGAAATAGCTGGGCCTCCAACTAATCAGCACAAAGTAAAGCTCATCTATCAACAAGTTCTGTCTATGTATGCAGAATCTTTTTCATAAGCTTCTTAGAGCCTCATATGTAAATATGACAGGACACCCAAGAATCACCAGAAATTTAAGGAAAATTCCTACCATAAGAAATTTAAGCTGAACAGATTGGAACAATAAAAGAAAAAAATATAAAGGAAGAAAGAAAAATACGTGAATCAGAAGGAAGTCTAAAAATAATTTTTAAAAATGATACTGTATCTAGTAAAAAATTAACACTATTCTTGTAAAGAACATTTTAGATCATAAGAAAAAAGCTACTGGAATTTAAAAATAAGATTAATTAGCTAATTAACTTAATTGTGTAAAACATGAATTTTGAACTATTACCTAGAAAATAGAACAAAGAATAAGATTGAAAATGGAAATGTTAAGAAAACTTAAAGATTATTGCATAACTAAAATGACTCAGATTTCAGGAAAAGGGAAGGAGAAAATGGAAGTGGCAGTATTACCAATGTAACAATATGAAAATAACTTCCAGTCCTGGACAATATAAGTTTACAGATTAACAAATCCCACAGAGAGTCCAGCACAATAAATTTCAAAAAGAGCCATAACAAGACAAATCATTGCGAAACTGCAGAACAGCAGGGATGGAGAGAAAATCCTAAAAGTGTCTGGAGACAGAGACTTAAAAAAAAATAGGTCATCAACAAGAGATCATAAAAGGAATTGCATTTTTTTTAATAGCAACCATAGAATTTAGATTTATGAGGATGCTATAGGCTCAAGGCTTCCAGCAGCCATTGTGTCTGCTCTTTGAATGAACCTAAGAATGAAGGTAACTAAAGCAACCAAAAGCAAGACATGAAAAAGGTAGATCTAATTCTGATGATATCACTGGACCCCAAATTCTGCAATGTTCAAGGCCAGACCTACTTTGGGACATGCTAGATGTATGTGATAATTAACTACCCATTTTTGTTGTTTGTTTTAAGTCAGTTTTAGTTGAAATTCTGTCTTGTGGATTTAAAAATATTCTGACATTAGTAGATTTATTATTGCTGCTATTTACACACATAGTATGGTATACATATGTACATGCATACACATATATAAAACATTTACCTCTTATTCTACGTGCAAAACTTAGAATGTTTATGTTATATAAATTTAACCAAAGATCAGAAATGAGACCATCTTGGGAACCATCAAGCACCTTGTGTCAGGTTCATGTATGCAGATGGAACTCCAGACATATCTTTGGTTCCTGTGAATGGACACATAGAGGGAGATTGGAACTGGCAAGGTAAACATGAAAACAGTATATCTTAGGATGGGATTCCAAGAAGTGAAGCCTAAGAGAAGTGTTTGTGAGCAAGTGATTTATTAAGGGAATTCTTTCAGGGCACAGGCCAAAAGTGATTTTAAAAAGCAGAACAATAAGAAGTAAGCTAAGTAAGAATGTGATCTCAGCCATAGTCCTCAAGAGGGTAGCTACATCTTGAGTGTAAGTAATGGACACACAATTATCTTGACATGTGTCAAAGAATTTGGGGCTTTCTTATTTCCACACCTGTCAGTTCTTGGTTAATGGCCACCCGAGCAGGATGCAAATCCCCAGGTACTTTTGGCTTTCTGGGCTTGTGGGCAATGCAGGCTCTAGGAGCTTCAGGTGCTGGCTGTAGTAGACAGATCCACCCCAATGCCACATGATGCACAAACACGTAGTAATCGAGAGAGGGTGGGAGGCCCAAGACTATGTTGGTGAGACAAATGATATTGTTTTACATTAAATAATAGACAACCTAGGTCTTTAAGGTCAGAAGCAAATAAACAACTTAGTCTTCTAAGCCAAAGACAAATGAAAGCAATAGACAATTAGGACATCTAGATCAGTAGATTAAGAAAGTGAAAAACAGAATTCTGAGGCAGCCCCTACCTTCTCCCTGTTCATGGCTGACCCTAACTTGGAGGGTAACTGGCTAACTGTTGGTGTTTTCCCATCTCTCACATCAACTCCAATATTGCAAGATTGAAGCCCAGGGCCTGGCTGGCAAGTGATTACTCCTCTTAATCTCTGTGTTAACCAGAAGTATTTTCCACATCAGTGCCTTCCAACCCTCTCCCATGAGCCTATCCCAGAGGAATTCTCAAATTCATAAAGATTGAAACTGAACTCCATCTTCTACACAAATAAAATTGTGTTTCTTAGGGCTCTGATCTTGATTATTTGAACCAATACCCACCAGTTGTACAAGTGGGAAATAGAAGTTCCCTCCTTGAATTTGTCCTAATTATCTCTCTGCTAAATCTGGTTTTCCTTTATTCAGTTTTGCTTCATTTAAGTTCCCCCATGCCTGCAAGAGACTTTTTCCTTTTTGCCTTTTTTAAGCACACATCTAATGCTATCAGTCTTCTAATTAAAAATGTTCACTGGCTCGCTACTGATTCTAAACTTCTAATTCCGTCTCCCAAGATCCTGCTACTCCTATATCCCAATTTTGACACATTTGTCTTACACTCTTAGTTGTAGCTACTGAACAGGTTTCGCTTTACTGATTTCATAAGACACTCCAGTTCCTTTCACCCTTTGTATGTGCTATATACCCTTATCTGGAAATAGTTTTTCTTCTCTGTCTTATACAGAGTAACTTTTATACACAGCCCAAACTTTTTTAAATAACTCTCTTTGTGGACTTTATTAATGTGTATTTGTTAATTGCCCTCCTATGAGTTTATTGCCCCTCCTACTTTAAGTCCTTGTTACTTTACTCACATTTCTATTTGGTATGGTATTTGACTCTAGTTTTTAGTCTTCTTCACAACCAAATTGTAAAACCTTTTATGGCAGAGAAAGTGGGTGATTACTCACTGAGTTTCAGTAGATAACTCATTTAGTGCTTGATAAAGAATAACCACTCAGTGAGGTTTTGAATGAACCTGAATGAATTAATAA
>NW_007742456.1:20193-20900 GCF_000696425.1 Galeopterus variegatus
GCACTTTTGTGCTCAAAATTACTTTAATAACACATCAAATAATCTAATTGTCCAATGATGTAAAGAAATGCAAGTGACAACAACAAAGTACTCACATTAGATTTTGAGTGTTTATAAAGCTGCAAAAACTGTTGACGGATGAGCTTTTGTTCATGATTCCTCTATCTCTATACATATAAATTTTCTCAGTGTCAGGGAAAGATAAATATATATTCAGGGATATAGAAGGGAGATCTTCATTCTCCTCCTGCAGGAAGGAAATGGGCTATCATGTGGCTATCCTTTAATTCCCCCATCTGACCTTTTCTTTTCTCCGAGCACGCCCCCCCCCTCCACACACACCCTCTCCTCTATATAACATCATGCTACTTTGGAAAACAGAACAGCCCTGTAGCTGGATAATACACTACTATAAACAATTCATGTAAAAAACAGAGATTTCTGAAATTCCTTTATAATATCCACATATTTATATCTTTTATTCCTTAGTAAAATTAAAAGAAAATTCTGCAAGTGGTACTGGGTAAGCTCACCTTCTCAGTAATTTCAACAAGAAATATTGCAATATGTTTTTTCTTTTCACGGAGTTATCAGAGACTCCACACATAAAACCTCTATGACCCTGGAGTGGGAAACTTTGTGTATATGTGATCAACAGATTTTCCCAAGCCTCCAACAAAAAAGGCAGGACCCTAATCATAATCAGA
>NW_007742456.1:21007-21645 GCF_000696425.1 Galeopterus variegatus
CATAACTATTCCCTCTTCTAATACTCTAGTACCCAGTGCCACCTCTGGTTCAAACATGGTCGAACCTAGGGACATAATGACTTTCCTCCTGCTGTTTCCTTCTCTCCTTTAGAGATGATGTCTCTTTTGCACATTTATGTTTTTCCCCTTTTTTCTTGCTGCCATGATAAGTTCCAGATGAAAATGTAGTTGCTGTGTTGCCTTCTCTCAGTTCACTTATTGTTCTGCNTAGTGCTTGATAAAGAATAACCACTCAGTGAGGTTTTGAATGAACCTGAATGAATTAATAAATACATTTAAAAACACCTTTTTATATTTTTACTTATCTAAGAATGTAAGTGCAGAATCCATGTGAAACTCTGTTTTATTTTTATTTTTTTTCTTTGTCTTTGACCTTCACCAGTGATAGCTCCTGAGTAATCTAATGTCATGGAATAACCTTAAATTTAATTCTGCCAAATCAGACTATGCCTAGAGTAAAATAAATTATAAAAAAGATCATCAGGGTTCTTAATAGATTTGAACACTTTTCTAGGTAGTTCACAGCTTGACAGGCATTTGTCATAATCAACGGTAGGCACTTTTGTGCTCAAAATTACTTTAATAACACATCAAATAATCTAATTGTCCAATGATGT
>NW_007742457.1:0-1157 GCF_000696425.1 Galeopterus variegatus
AAGAAGTTTGACAAGTGATTAATTGGCTATGAGAATTCAAGAGAAGAGTCTAGAACAATTTCCTTTCCTTTCCTTTCTTCTTCTTCTTTTTTTTTTTTTAAATTGAATTGACATTGTAGGAGGTAGCCTTAACCAGTATGGGCAATTCACAAAAAGTAGTGGGTTGAGGAGAGAAAGTATTGGGTTCAATTTCTGCATGTCTGAATTTCAGTCTTGATGGCACTTTGAAGTCCAAAGTTCAAGAACTTGCTGTTTAAGTTCTGGATATATTGATCAAGACACAATTAGTACAGTTGAAATAATGGGAATCAAAAAGGCTGGCCAGGGAGAATTTATTGAGTAAGAATAGTAGATAAGGCTGAGATTGAAGTTCTGGAGCAAGATTTATATTTAAATAATGAGAAGAAGGAGAGAAGCTCGCAAAGTACTTACTTTAAGTGGGAATGCTCAGAAGTACAAAGAGAAGTAGAATATACTGTCATAGAACATAAAAACAAACAAAAAATCAACAGAAAGATGAATTAGTCAGGTTCTTTATGTATTGGTTCTCTATAATAAAAATATTAGTGCTTACAACAAACCTTTTTTTTTTTTTTTTTTTTTTTTTTTTTTTTTTTTTTTGGGTCTTCATCTATGGGTCAGCACAAGCAGCTTTGCTTCATCCTTTTGGTAAGCTGGGATTGGCTCAGCTGTAGGTTGAATTCAGGTGTCCTACATGTGTCTCTTTATTCCCCCCTCCCCCGACCACCAGTAACCAGGAATGTTCTTTCCATGGCACATAGAACAAACATGAGAAGCCAAGCCTATTTGAAGTCTTTGCTCATCTCATGCTCACTAACATCTTAGCCAAAGCAAGTCACATATCAAAGGGTCAGAGGTATATATTCCACGTACACTAGCAATGGAGGTTTTGCAAAGCCATCTGGAAAAGGGCATGGATTTATAATTCTGTAATATGGACAAAGTGAAGCACTGAAAACTGCAATTCAATTCGATCTACAGCAGAAAAACATACTCAACTGTCAGGGATCAAATAAGAGAAGAGCTAGGTAGGGCAGAGTTTATATAGATACTGACTCATTTCCAAGCACAAAGTTATGGGGGAAATGAGAATTTTCTATAGCATAGCTTCTCTACTCTATTTTGTAGAGAAATAG
>NW_007742457.1:2217-3268 GCF_000696425.1 Galeopterus variegatus
CATATATTATGTAATACATATACACATACACATACACAAATAAAAAGGGAGAGAGATGGAACATCATGGTCATCTCTGGATGATGGGATTGTAAATGCTTTTTATTTTACTCTTTGTACTTTACTGCATTTTCTAAATTTTCTGCAGCGAAATGTACTATTTCTAAAATCTGAGATAAATAAACATTACTGAATAGAAATTCAAACTAAAGTAGATGCTCAGAGTGGAAATAGCAAAATATTATAGATTCATAAAAAAAGCAGAGTAGTCTTCTGTGAAGAAGGTGAAAATTATGTTTTAGAAACCTGAAGGAAAAGAAGAAACTGAGAGCCAACTATTTTCTATAGGTGGTCAGCATGTTCTAAAAGATCATGATATAGGCTAAATCTTCCTTTGAATCTAAGCTATTTCAACCCAGAATGTTGTTAGATGCATCTGACTATACTCTGAAATATCAGGTGAAAATAAGTTTGAGAATAACTTAGTGACATTTCAGTGTCCAATACACATTTATCTCTTTCGCCTTTCATGAAACTTGATATGTTAAAATTGATCCTTTCATACTATGAAATGGGATAATTTTTCATCTCCATTTGATCTCATCAGGCATCCAGTACCTCTCAACTTGACAAAAATAAAACTTACCACTCCAATGGAAAAAAAAATGAAGAAAATTGGAATAAAATGGAGATGAGGAAAAAGTAGCAATTGCCAAAAGTTTGGATATATAAATATGCAAATGTAATATATTCCAAGCTTTAACTCAGTTGATTTGTTGGGTCTTCACAAAAGATATGGGCAAATTTATGGCCCATTTTCCCCTGTCTTTCTAGAAAATTATTTTGTTTCCGAGCACTGAAAGGAGAAGACTGCATTTTTGTAAATAAATGTGCCTGTGGTTTGTGAGATCTGGGCACATATGTTTCAAGCATAAACGTTTTCTACTGGGAACTCTATAGAAAACCTATTATCGAGAATTAGATGATTTCATGCCTCATAAGTTTAATACTAACTGGCAGAAGTCAAAAGGAATTAACTTTTTTGCAACTGT
>NW_007742457.1:3578-5185 GCF_000696425.1 Galeopterus variegatus
TCCAAAACTCATGTCAAAATTTAGTTGCCATCATTACAATATTAAGAAGTGGGGACATCCAGGCCAGGATTGGAGCCATCCCAACACCCAGGGATCCTGAGAGATGGGGGCCAAGCCAGCCCCACCCTGCCTGACACCAGATCCTAGAATGTACTTATTAACTATATGTATTTCTTTGGGGTATGTGACTTATTTGCTTATGTCCTTCACAAATTTCTGGTTATAATTCATTTTTAAGAGTTGTTTTTGCAATAAGCATGTTAATCTTTGTGTGTTAGAGAGAGAGAGAGAGAGAGAGAGAGAGAAGAAGAAGAATGGTTACCAGAGGCTGGGAGGGGTTACGGTGGGGGGAAGATTATAGGTGGGCTAATGGGGACAAAACTATGCTACCTACCCTAAGTGAATCATTTTGCAGGATATGCATGTATTTGGTACACCCCAAAAATAAATATAAAGTGAATTTTAAATATATATATATTTATATATATATATATAAAGAGGTGGGATCTTTAAGAGGTGTTTAGGTCATGATGGCTCTGCCCTTGTAAATGGTTTAATGCTGTTATCACAGGAATGTGTTCATCCACTCTTTTTCACTCTCTCTCTGCTCTTCCATTCTTCTGCCATATGATGCCTTCCACCATGTTATGACACAGAAATAAGGTCCTTACTTAATGTGGCCACTTGATCTTGGACTTTCCAGCTTCCAGAAGTGTTAGTCAGAAATTTCTCTTCGTTATAAATTACCCAGTCTGTAAGCTGTATCAGCAGCACAAAACAGACTAATACAGAAGCCGTGTGGAGTGTTTTGAGTAGGGAGGTAACACAATCTCACATTTCAAGAGAACCACTCTGGCTGCTCTGAATATGATAAGCTGGAACAGGAATTTTTAATTCCCTATAATGCAGCAACACTTAGAGCCATGACACCACCAAAGACATAGTATAGATAGAAAAATGGTTCAAGGAGTGAGCATTCCAAAATAAAGAGGACAAGATGAATAACAGACAGCCAAGAAGAGTGTGAAGAAACAATCAATGAAGTAGAAGGAAAACTATTTGTGGATGTGATCCTGGAATCCATGTGTTTAATGGAGAAAGGAGTGATTAGTTGTGCCAAATACTGCTAATGAGTCATGCAAGATGAAGTCTGAGAACTGACCACTGGGTTTAGTAATGTGGAAACCACTGGTGACCTTGACAAGAGTAATTTCAGTGGAGAAACAGAAGTAAAAGCCTTACCGAATGAGTTCAAGGAAAATGTCTGGAAAAATCCAGCAGAATGAGGGTACACAATTCTTACAAACAGTTTTGCTTCAAAGAAGAGAAATATAGAAGTAGATTAAAATNTAAAGGAAGTAAATGTAGAACCATGAGGGTACCTAGAGGAAGAACTTCCCAGGTAGAGGGAGCGATAAATGCAAAGAGGAAAAATAAAGGAGGGATAGAAGTGTAAGATATGAGGATTAGGTAAATAATGAGAGTGCAAAGGTCTTTGCAAGGACATTTAATCTGGGAAGCAGCTACAGTTTGAATGTTTTTCCACTCCAAAACTCATGTCAAAATTTAGTTGCCATCATTACAATATTAAGAAGTGGGGACATCCA
>NW_007742457.1:6840-8945 GCF_000696425.1 Galeopterus variegatus
ACCACTGGGTTTAGTAATGTGGAAACCACTGGTGACCTTGACAAGAGTAATTTCAGTGGAGAAACAGAAGTAAAAGCCTTACCGAATGAGTTCAAGGAAAATGTCTGGAAAAATCCAGCAGAATGAGTGTACACAATTCTTACAAACAGTTTTGCTTCAAAGAAGAGAAATATAGAAGTAGATTAAAATAAGGTTAAAAGAGAGAATTTTTAAGACTGGAGAAATAACATACTCTGGTGCATGTAAGAAATATCTCGTAAAGAAAGGGAGAGGAGATGAAAAGGGATAAATATTTAGTAGAAAGGGAAAACACTGGGGCAATATCCTTAATTATACCAGAGGAGATAAGAGAAAGACTACCTCACAGGTGGAAGGGTTGGCATTTCTTCAGAGCATAGACAATTCACCGTAACAGAAAGTTGATACAGATAGAAGTTTAGATGTGGTGGTAGGGGTTGTTGAAGTTCTTTTCTGATTGAATAAATTTCACAATGAAATAAGAAGCAATATCTTAAACTGAGATTAAGGATGAAGGAGTGTATGTTAACAGTTTGAGAAGAGAGGGGGTTATATGAAATAATTATCTAAGAGAGCTGAAGGGTGAATGAACTAGAAAAATCTAGTATAATTGTCAGGCAGTATTAAGGGCTCACTTTAGGTGAGTGATCCTGAATTTAAAGTGGAACCATTCAGTATAGTTCTATGTTTTTCTTCAGCAACATTCAGTTCTAGGCTAGCAATTTGCAATTAAGGAAGGTTATAATTTCGATAAGAGAATACAGCTAACCAAGAAATAGGAAAGGGCTTTAGAAATATATGCAAGAGAATGATTATAGTAATTGTTCATGATATTTAAACTTGAAACAGAGGATAATCAAGACATGAGGGGATAAGGGACAGAGAAAAGATTACAAAATCAATGAATTGTAGATCCTGCTTATATAAAATGATTGTTGGAGTTGGGGTACTAGACAGTATTAGTTGAAAGGATAGGAAATGATAAACAGAGTAGAATGCTTGAAATTAAGGTCATGTTCTGATAAGGTCTAGGTTCTGCCCATGAAAGCAAATAGCTGAGGTCGGGGAAATTAAGGTAGCTATGGGAGAAAAAGTTTGAAGAAAGCTAAGTCCAAAGTACCAAAAAGATAGTCGACATAGATGATATACCCCAAATTATGACAGCAGTGGTGGTGAAGAAAGTAACCATGAGCCTGTGGATAATGTCTTCAAGGAAGGGGATTAAAAGATAACTATAAGAAGTAGGTATTGTGGTTGGTATAGATTTCACAGCATGATATTCAAAGGTGGGTGGCTTTGATAAGAGGGAGGGAAAATAAAATAAAAGCAGTTAAAAGTAAAAGGAGGGTAATCATACTCTTTTGCCTCCTCTAGCATGAGTGTACAAGAAGAGTGGGGAAGAAAACAGCCACCACTTGAAATGGCCTCAGAGGAAGCAGTGTCCTCAGGTGAGAGATAGATTTCAGTTTGAGCAAGAGGGTGAAGACAGAAGAGATTTATCTGAAGATCTCTGGACTGCAGAGCGTACAGCACGATGTTTCAGAATTTTTAATGAAGTAATGTCAGAAATGGGGATTACAGTCTTCTGTAGATTGGGAAGTAGAGGAAGATGGAGGATAACAGATTTTATCCTCATATGCTAACTAAAATTAAAAAGCCATATAAATTAAATGTACATCAAAGTATTCATTTTATTTTGACAGTTTTTTAATCGAAACATAATTGATTATACATGTATGCAGGGTACGGATTTGAATATCAGTACTTGTATAGAATATATGGTGATCAAATCAGGGTAATTAATATACTCATGTTTATAAAATGTAATCAATCTTTGTGACCTTTACCCAATTTCTCACTAACTCCCCTCCCCCTCCCTCTTTCCCACCTCTAATAACCACAGTTCACTTTTTTTGGAAAGTTCAATGCATTATTGTGATTGTTGTTTCTTTCTATCTTTTCTTTTCTTTTATTAATTAATTTATTTATTTATTTTCTAACTCCCACTTATGAGTGAGGAAATGTTGTATTTCTCTTTCTGTGCCTAGCTTATTTCACTTAACATAATTTTCTCTAAGTTCATCCAT
>NW_007742457.1:14063-15870 GCF_000696425.1 Galeopterus variegatus
TTTATAAATTACCCAGTCTCAGGTATTCTGTTATAGCAACACAAAATGGACTAAAACAAGGTCTGAAAAGATACTTGAAATTATTTCAATTTTCTAAAATTTGTTGAGACTTGATGTGTGACTTGACATATCATCTATCCTGGAGAATATTCCATGTGCTGATGAGAAGAATGTATATTCTGTAGTTGTTGGGTGAAATATTCTGTAGATATCTGTCATGTCCAATTGATCTAATGCATAATTTAAATTCTCTGTTTCTCTGTTAATTTGTTGCCTACATGATCTGTCCAATGCTGAGATAGGGGTCTTCGGGTCCCTTACTATTATCATACTGGTGTCTATCTCTTTCTTTAGGTCTAATAGTGTTTTCTTTATACATCTGGGTGCTCTTGTGCTGGGTGCATCTATATATTAATGATTGTTCTGTCTTCTTGTTGAATAAATCTCTTTACCATTACATAATTGCCTTCTTTGTCTCTTTTTATTGTTTTTGGTTTAAAGCCTATTTTATCCAATATAAGAATAGCTACTCCGGCTTCTGTTTGGTTTCCATTTGCATGGTATATCTTTTCCTTCCTACATTGTTAGTCTGTGTGTGTCTTTATGAGTGAGTTGAGTCTCCTTTAGATAGCATAGAGTTGAGTCCAGGTTTTTAATCCAGTTGTTCAGTCTGTGTCTTTTGAGTGGGAAATTTAATCCATTTACATTATGGTTTGTAATGTAAAGGTATTGTCTTACTCCTGACTATTAATTGTCTTTAGTATATTTGATTTAAGTATTTTTTGTTCCTTTCTTCCCTTTTCATTGTAAAAGTATTTTTTGTTCCTTTCTTCCCTTTTCATTGTTTGTCTTCAGTGTTCATTGGTTTTTTGAGGTGGTATGGTATAGTTTCTTTCTCTTTCTAATTTGCATATCTGCTGTATAAGTGTTGTTTGTTCTTTCTTGTGCATTCATGGTGGTGATTATTATTTTGGGGGTTCCACTTACAGGACTCCATAAAAGATTTCTTGTAGAGCTGGTCAAGTGATGGTGAACTCCCACAGCTTTTGTTCATGTGGAAAATACACTATTCCTCTTTCATTTCTGAAGGATAGCCTTGCTTGGTATAGTATTTTTGGCTGGCAGTTATTTTCTTTTAGTACTTTGAATATATCATCCAAACCTCTTCTGGCCTGTATGGTTTCTGTTGAGAAGTCTGCTGTTAATCTGATGGGGGCTCTCTAATATTCTCTTGCATTTTTTTTAGGATTCTTTCTTTGTCTTTGAGTTTCACCAGTTTGTCTAAATGTGTTTCAGAGAGGACCTTTTTGGATTTAATCTGTTTGCAGACCTTTCAGCCTCTTGTATCTGGAATTCCATGTCTCTACCAATACGTGGGAATTTCCATTACTATTTTATCAAATATGATTTCAATGTGTTTTCCTTTCTCCTCCTCATCTGGAGCACCCATGATTCAGATGTTTGTGCACTTAAGGTGGCCTGTTAGCTCTCTTAGATTTTCTTCATTTTTAAAAATTTTTTCTTTCTTTCTTTTTTATGCTTGGGTTATTTTGAAAAGACTGTCTTCAAGATTAGAAATTCTTTTTTCTGCTTGCTCTAGCCTGCTGCTTATGCTCTCAATTGTAGTTTTTATTCTACTGAAAGAGTCATTCAGTTCCAGGAGTTCTGCTATATTCTTTTTTGTGGTATTTATTTCTTTGTAAATTTCCTCCTTCAAGTCCTCAATTGTTTTTCTCATTTCATTCTGTTGTCTAAGTGAGTCTTCTCATATCACACTGAATTTCTTTAAGAGTGTTACTCAGAATTC
>NW_007742457.1:20922-21639 GCF_000696425.1 Galeopterus variegatus
GGAGACAGATTTAACTACTTGGACATTAATATTTGTACTTGTATTATAATAAATTACACTGGTGGTGATGATAGATTATACCTATGAGCTCTGTGTGCTGGGCGTTCTTCTCAGTGTTTTATCTCTGTTAATTAATTCAGTCCTAAGAACAATCTTGTGAGGTAGGTTCTACCTTCTTTTGCATATGAAGAAACTGAGGCACAGTGATCATATGCATGATCATATGCATACTGTGCATATGTGACAGAGGTAGAATAAGACCAAGGCAACTTTGATCCAGATTCCTTGCTCTTAGCTATTCTGCTACGTGCCTTAATCTTCAAAAAGAACCCTAGGATGCTCCCCATTTTCATTTTAATAAGGAACTGAGGCTTAGAGATTCATTAGCAGAGGCCACACAATTACTGAATGACAGAGGAAGGATTCAAGGCCATCTTTTTCAGCTTCTAAAGCCCATGCATTACAGACTGAATGTGTCTTCCCAAAGTTTGTATGTCGAAATCTAAAACCTCATTGTTATAGTATTTGGATTTGGGACAATTGGGAGGTAATTAGGTCACGATGGTGGAGCCCAGAGAGCTAGCTTGCTTTCTTCCCAGCATGTGAACAGAAGTCAGCAGACTGCAGCCAAATATGAACCTAAATATGCTGGCACCCTATCTTGTACTTCTATCCACCAGTAATGTGAAAATAATTTTTTGTTGTTTTTAAGCTACC